>NC_056748.1:621866268-621906268 GCF_019279795.1 Protopterus annectens | reverse complement strand
CGCTAATATTAGCAAGGCCTTTATGTGTTTTGGGAAGACAGTAAAAAACTGCTATAGAGCAGTTATCCACGCTAAACTTCTTCTCCACATCTTTAGATGTAAAGTACCCCAGCCGTAAACTTTTATCTAACAAAAGTTGATACTCTTTAATTGCTTTAAAATAATCTGAAACATCACATCTCCTATAAATTTCCACGTTGTTCACATGCGCGTAACATGCCTAAATATTTAGTGTAATTCTTAACTATGTGGTGGCCCTTATCTGATGGCTTAACCTTCCATCTTTTATCATTGCCAAATTCCAATAGGGCCAACCACTGCTGTTTGGTTAAATTAAAACATAAACTAGACATGTTCTTAATGCAATGCCAATATAGTTGTTCCACCTCAAAGTTTAATGTGGAAAAATATCCTTGTATGATGTTATTCAAAAACGGGGGAATAAAGGAACTTACAGAAATGGCATCAGTGTCTAGCTTACAATAAGCATTGATACTACCCTCAAACAAATCTTCCTGTGACGAAAAACATGAATAAAAAGATTCTTCTACACTATCATCGTTGTCATGTACAACATAACCACCCTCCTGTTTAAAATAGTACATTAAATGCAATTTCCTGCTAAATGAGAACATTTCACTTTTAAGCACATATAATGTAGGTAAAGCAGTTGGTATAAATTTAAGACCAAGAAGTAACACAGACATAACAGCATCAGAAATTTCACAATTAGACAAACTGACTATTTGTAAATCACTATTAACATCATTAATACCAGTGTTTCCTTTTGTTATACTGTCCCATTTTGTTGCAATTCTTCTGCTGGCCCCACTCATTATGACCTCGTTTTCTGTTGTTGAAGTCAATTTTTGTGGAACTAGAACTACGAAAGCATTTTAAGCATCGTTTAGAAGACAATGCTTGAAATTTTTATAGCAGAGGTGATAGCCACCAGAAAGACGGTCTTCCAGGTCAGAAACTTAAGATCACATTTTCCTGCTAGTTCAAAGGGGGAATGAATCAAGGCCAGCAACTTAAGTCCCATGGGGGAACTGTATCCTTATAAAAAGCTCTCAAAAAAAGGGTACCTCTTACGGCGGCCTTACAAAATTTAAATGAAGCTGGGGTGGAATTCTCAAATCCAATATGAAAATTAGAAATAGCTGCTAATTGAACTCTAATGGTTGAAGAGGTATTGCCTTTGTTGAAAATTGTAGCCAAAACTTCAAGGACACTTTGTACAGGGGCTGAAAACAGATCAATATGTTTCTGAAGTGCCAAAAAACAAACCTTTTACATTTATTTCTGTAAAGTTTTCTTGTCGAAGCTTTAGGGAAGATAAAACTATTTGACGGACAGAGGACAACAGCATGGGCTGCCTGGCCATTAACAAAAGTGGAGAAACCATACTGTCAGCTTTAAGTTTGAGATATCTGGGTGATTCATGCCTGTCAGGTGAGACAGGAAGGTCTGAAATCAGATCCAAAATCCAAGGTGGGTAAATTAGATGAGCCCATCTGCCGAGGCCAGTAAGGTGCAATGAGGATGACACTGCTCTTCAACCAGAAAGCTTTCTGCAGAAATATGGAAATCAATGGAGTTGGGGAATATGCATAGAGGAGACCGGGGGCCAATCATGCAGTAGAGCTTCTCTCTGTGATTCCGACACTGGGGAGGTTTAAGGCAAAGAAGCTGCTGCACCTGTTGTTTAGGGGAATTACAAAGAGATCACTGCAAGGCTGGCCTCATTAGAGAAAAATTTCTGCCACATTCATTTTTAGACACCACTCGTGAGGTAGTAGTATGGACCTGCTCAATTTGTCTGCTATTACATTAGACTTCCCCAGAATATGTGCTACTATCAGAAAACAGCTGGATAAGATTGTCCACTGCCACACTCTGAGGGCTTCTCGACACAAGGGGCAAGACCTGGCTCCTCCTTGTTTGTTGATGTACCACACTACTGACATATTGTCTTGTCTGTCTGAATCGCAACTGTCCCAAAAGGGAGAGATTCTTGGAAGACCTACAATGCTAAGGGTACTGCTCTCATTTCCAAGACATTGATATGTGTAATTGGTTCTTCGGGGGACCAAGTGCCTTGGACTGTTTTCTCCAGGAAGCGTCTCCCCCCCCCCCCCCAATCTGGGATGCATCTGTGATGCCTCCTCTTGCACTTCCTCTTCCTAGGAGCTTCTTCTTCAGTGGGATGCTCCAGAGAAGTGTCAGAAAAGATTATAATACCCTGCTGGGTGACCTGGATACTTTGGGCTGGCTCAGGGAAGATCCGAGAGGGTAGGAACTGCCCATTCTGCTGAAGCAGAGAACACACTCTCCATTATCTCAAAGATGGAACACTTCCGGGAGAAGGAAGCCAATGAAGCAGGCAAGCCACACTTCCACTCCATCAGCTGCCCCTGCACCAAAGCAGTTCACCCAAGATGGGGGTTGGAGCCAAGCTGTCCAATGCCAAGGGTCTGGGGGGAAGAGATGGCCCCAAAAACTTCAGAGTCAACTGTAACACCTTGGATTCGACAGGCATGCTTCAGCTCAGATAGTCATCCAGCTCCAAAACCGCTGGAGCCGGTACACTCAGAGACAACCTAGCAGCCAAAGACACTAACATCTTCAGATCTGATCTAGATGGTCTCAGAAGACTTGGATCCAAGGGCTCTGTAAAGATACGTTGGATTGCAGAAGGAGCAGAGACTGGCAGAGTAGTACAAACAAGGTCTTCTTGACCCAAAGGGGTAGGAGCTGGGAGAACACCCTTCTGCATGTGCACCGAGAGAAATTTCCTCATCATTCTGTTCACATCAGCCTCAGTCAAACGTCTGGAAGAACAAGAAGCTACCAATGGGGACCTGAAGTGCCGGCAGGATTCAAGGTATAGGGAAGGTACTCTACAGGGTATCTTGTATATGGATGTGGAATACCAGATCCTGGGCAAAGGCTTCTGATCCAAAGAGCTAGATCAGAGGAAGCCTTTGTCGACTCCGCACCGGCTGAGTAAGAACAGTCTTTGGATAAGACTTGTGCTATTTTCCGTGGCAGGATCCAAGGAAGGAACTGAGGATCCTGAAGGCCTTGAAGACTTAGTTGAAGGCCCCTTTAACTTAGTTTTTTTTTTTTTTTTGGGGGGGGGGGGGTTGAGTCCCAGAAATAGCCTCTAAAAAAGATGAAGGGAGCAATACTTTCAAGATTCATTTATTTTTTTCTATCTGTGACTGCTTGCAGCTTGAAGGCCTTACAGCAGTGGTTCCCAGACTTTTTTGATTCACGTCTCCCTTGTTGAATCCAGGTTTTCCCAAGGCACCCCCCCCATCAAATTCTAATATGAGCAATCGTTATGTGGTGCTAGCAATGCTCCTCCCTGCCAATAAACTGTCAAGCTTCAAGCATATCTCTCCAATCCTAAAAAACTTTCACAGCACTCTAATGCTATTCCTACAGTCCTCACCACCTCCGCGTGAATCCAGAGAGCCATTTTTCAGCAAGGCTTGAACTCCCTTTAATGAAGGGAGTAATTCTGCACATCCCAACAACACAGTGGGAGCAAAACTGCCAAAGACCTACCTTCTCCAAAGGCACAGTGACAAGTGCGGGGAAGAACCAGTAATAGCCAAAGCAGTCCCCAAATCGGGCTTGAACCTTTCACAACTGGTGGCATACAGTCTTAAACACGGCTGCGACCCCCTCCCACGGTACAGTAGTTGGCACCTCTCGATATTTATCCGATCTTAAGCAATAGTCAGTACTGGTGGTGACTGAGGGATGCATGATGCTAGACTGACTTATTTCAGGTAAAAATGCAAGAATGGTGCCTCCAGAACTTGGAGGGACAGACAGACACACAGATAACTGTCAAATACATGCAGACTCACTGCAGGTGATATTCTGTGTTCCTTTACTCATCAGCAGTGTAGAATTCTGTCTCGACGATGAATAAACACAAAAATGCATCAATGTAAATACTTCAGTTTCTGTATCCAGTTTTAAACTTAAACAGCTCTAGGTCAAATAAGCAATTGTAAATATTGCCATTTTCTCTGTCAGCAAATAAATGCAGTCATAAAATTCTCTGTTAATTAAAATTCACAGAAATTTCATTTCTGACATATCTGGTATGCGTCTACATAAAGAGGGTTTTAGCACTTGCTTAAGCATGTAAGTAACCTTTTGAGTAATAATAGCTCAGAAGAACAGACTACTATAATGTTTACAAAAAACATTGCTGCAGTGTATGATAGCATAAAGAAATCAAAAATGATTATAGGATTTATATATATATATATATATATATATATATATATATATATATATATGGGGTTAGATACACAAAGAGGAAAGTGATACATCCATCTGGCAGGCAGTGGTAAGGAAAGATTAATTACTGCATGCAGTTCTTACAGCTATATAAATGGGAGGGTAAATGCTGGGAGAAGAAAAGAGTTGGGAAAATGAGTTGAATGTAGGTAATGATGTACGAAGAGAGATATAAAAAACATGACTTTGGATATGTAAGATCCTACGGACGAAATGTGATATAATTGCACTGAAATGTAAGTACATGGTGCAGAAAGAGGGACAGGACCAGCAAATTAAGGAAATGGAGTCTAACCTAGATATGATGAAGTACTTTTTCACAGTGTTGGTGGTAGATAGGTGGATTTAATTGAGGGAAGTAGTGGGTAAGACAAAGGTATTAAAAATAGTGGCATTTTCTGTTAAAAAGAACGAGGAAGAGAGAAGGGCAGCTGCTTAGATTAACTACATCGCCTGCAAACTAGAATCACAGTTGGATCTACCCAATTATGCAAAATTCAAAGGAGACTCTAAAAGATGAAATCTGTAAAATGAATTACTTATGTAGTGCAATAATTTACATGTGGGCTTAATAACCTTGCTTCAGAGATTTCCTTTATTATGCAGCTAGACAGGTAGTAACTAAAACACTAACAAATATGAAGCAACCACTGAGACTCGGTAACAAAAACCATAAGCCATTACTTCAGCTTAATACGTAATTCATCAATATACACGTACCCTCTCCATCAAGAGGCATACTCTGCTGTGAATCTGAAAGACGCTGGGTACATTATAGTTAAGCAAATGACTGCCAGAATCATACAAGAGTGACGAAGCACATATAAGCACAAAAATAAGGCTTCAGTTCTCCTTTTATGCTGATGTTGTTGCTCAGTACACTTTATACAAGTACAGACTCGTATGGTAGCAATCTGCTACTTGAAATGCAGTCTACTTACAGTGCAATCAAACTTGCTACCATAACCGCACTACTCTTACATACAGCAGCAAGCTGTGATAGGCTACTATAATGACAACACTTCTATACATGGGTTCAGAACTACTGCACAATTACCTCCAAATGGGGCACTGTTCTTTAACAGGGATGACAGGATACTTTGTTATTATGGCCTCATAGTCCTGGCAACCTTAAGATGAACAGATGTATAATTATGTTAGCAGAATAGTTTCATCACAGAACTCTCATAATGCCGACTGTGACAGTACCTAAGGCAGATTTCACTGACTAACAGATAATTCACCGAGCATCATGCACACTTTTGTGCAATACTAAATATGTATGATGCACCCACATCCACAATTTACAGTGTTTGCTGGCATATCATCATCTACCTTTATGAATCATGTTAGTCACAAGATTGCAGACAATCCATAATGCATGCAACTATTTTATGTGACCATTACAAATATAACTCTAGGTTGGTTAGGCTGGACAATGCCCTGAAATTTATCCATACGTAAATCACCATTGACAAAGTCCCACACTATATCCTAGTAAACTACAGGTCACCCTCTATGTCCCAAGAATCTCGCCTTAATGCCTTTTTTTCAAATATGTCATACCCTACTAAGTTACCCAGTAGTATTTCAGTAATTCTGTACTGAGAAACAGAATTACATCAGCAAATTCACCATATTTTTGTAGACAAGGAAGGTCTTCTGTTAACTGAAACATCTACAGTAAACTACTTGAACACCAGAAACAACAAAATGATTGCTTATGCAGGGGAGCCAGAACACCGCCCCTCACTTCATGGGATGCACCATACTAAAATAGTCTTACATACTTCTTTTGCTATCCTAGGTTCCTAATCTTGGAAGATTGCCAGCCCAGCCAGACAGAATCCTGTAAATAATTATATGTGATTTGTAAATATTAATATAATCCACAGGCTGGTTTTACAAATGTAATAGAGAACTTTATGTTATGATTACACTATATATTGTACTGAGCTTCAAAAATGTAACCACAGTGCACTCTGCTGGAAGAAAGCTGATAAGTCAAGCATTGGATGACTGTTTGATCTCAAACTTGGAGCCAGGGTTGCCAGATTTCCGATTGGACAGGGAGGGACAAAGTGAAGACCAAAAAAAAAAGTCTTTCATACATAAATGAATGACAAGGACTGCATGTAGTCGCTGTTTTTAATAAGATGTATTACTCAAACCAAATATGCAAATAAGTACATACAATACAGTTATTATACAGTACAACATTACAAACAGTCACATATTAATTAGATACCTTCTAAACATTTTAGTTAAATTCTAATTATAAACATGTATAATCAAACCACGTACATGGAATTAACTACATATACATAATAGTCACACAGTAACAATAATAATAACAATAGTACACTTTGAACATTTGCAGGAATCACAGTTATTATGCATTGCAAACAGTCACATATTCATTAGATACCTTGTAAACATTGTAGTTGTATTCTAATTATAAACATCTGGTGCACGGAAACCTGACTAAAGCAGACATTACTGCAGTTTTGGTCACAGCTGCATCAGAAAACAGCAATCAGGATGACGATCAGACTGGCCATGGAGATGTACAACACTCAGAGAAGGGACATCTCAACCTTTCTGCAGAGGACTTAAAAATCCATCTGGAACTAAAGAAAATTGAGTTGGAGGCCAGGCGTTTGGCAACAGAAGCAACAGGGAGACTGAGACATCTACAGGCTGAGGAGAATGAGAAACTGTTGTACCTGGAAGCTGAGGAGGAGAGGCAGAGGTAGCACAAAAAGGAGATGCTGACTCTTTGCCAGAGTCATGGAGGTAATGGGGAAGGGAGTAACCAGACCCCAGAAGTACAAAAGGTCAGTAAATTTCTTCCATAGTTTACAGAGGGGGTAATTTTGATATATTTGAGAGGGCATGTTAAACAGTATGATTTTGACTAAAGGCTCTGGGTACGGTTCCTGACCCCCTTACTCCTTAATAAAGCTGTAAATGTACTTTCCAAATTATCTGACGTTGACGGTTTTAACTATAATGCTGTAAAGAATAGTTTGTAAGAAGTTTTTAAGCTAACACCTGAAACTTATAGGAAAAAGTTTTGTAAGCATAAACGCAAAGCAGATGAAAGTGTTTGTGAATATGCTGCTTAAGCACTTTTTTTCATAGTTGTGTGAGTGGATGTCAGGTCACCACTTTTGAAGGGCTGGCAGACCTTTTGGTGAGGGAACAAGCCCTTAGTACTTTGCCTGAGGACATGAGGATCTGGTTAGCTGATAGACAATGTGCTACTTCACATGAGTTTGGGAAGAAGGGAGACCTATACCTAGCAAGCAGGGCATCCCTGCACAGGAAAGGGACCCCCGGTACTGCTCATGGGTCTAAAGGAACCCATGGTGGGCAGCCCAGACTGCCCCAACAGAATCTGCCAGTAGCAGGGGAAGCCACTAGTCCAGGTACACATCCAGGACCTAGGGTTAAATGTTTTGAATGCAACTAGTGGGGCCATGTGGCATATAGATTCCCATGGAGGCAACGTGGAGAACAAAAGGGGAGGGAGCCAATAAGTGGGAAGGACAAAATGCCAACAGTAGGTTGTCTTGAGACAACAAGGGTACCAAACTACCACAAGAGGTTATAGCCTATCGTAGTGAATGGCAAAGAGACCATTGCTAAGAGGCAGACAGCCTCTGACAAACACTGTGAAGCCTACAATGGTTACACAGGTGCACTACTTGCCTGGGCAGTCTATTCCAGTCAAAGCTTTAGGAGGGACCCCATTCCAAATACCTGTGGCATGGGCTCACTTTGATCAGGAGGGTGGAAAGGAAGGCAAGTAGGTGTGTTTGAGGATATCCCTACAGATGTCCTGATAGGAAATGATTTTGATAATGCAGTACATGCAGTCAGGCTTGGAGACAAGCATGTAGGTCTGGCAGCCTGGGGTAGACCTAGTCAGACCGCATACTTGCAGGCAGGGCTGGTAAGGCGGTTACTTCAGGGAGGGAGGTACTCTGTAGCAGCGAGACTGAAGGTGATCCATAGCTGCTCCTGGGTACTGATGTTCCCTTGGACAGAGTGACTGCAAAGGTAGATGTGAGTAGTAGTACCCAGGCTGACAGTGAGGCACCATTGTCAGAGGATGTCAGACTTCCTGTGGAAGGGGAGCTGGGAAGGGTTACAAAGAGAGTTGAGACAGGTTCAGGTCTCACACACTACATTATAAGGCCTGAGAGGCAGGTAGCTAGTGAGGCACCTGATTCTCAAGGGAAGGGGGAACCTGTACACTGGGACAAAGGGTTACTGTATAGAGTGTGGAACCCTGAGGGAGGGCTAGAAGGTGAGAGGATACAGCAGTTGGTACTGCCTAGAGCCTACCGCTTCGAGCCACAGCCCATGATATTCACTTTGCAGGTCATATGGGCATAAAATGTACAAAGAGCTGTATTATGCAGAACTTCTATTGGCCTGGAATTTCCAGAGATGTAACAGGGTACTGCAGGACTTGTGAGCAGTGCCAAAAGGTAGGCAAGGCAGGAGACAAGGTGATATGCCTTTGCCTGTGATTGAGGAGCCATTTCAGAGGGTAGCTACTGATATTGTGGGGCCTCCGAGTACCCCAAGTTCCACAGGGAGAAAAGTGCATCCTAGTGGTAGTAGATTATGCTACCAGATACCCTGAGGCAGTGACTTTATCCTGCATTGAGATAGATAAAGTGGCAAATGCTTTGTTAGAGATTTTCAGCAGGATAGGTTTCCTAAATGAAATACTGACTGACAGAGGTGCCAATTTCACATCAGACATGTTAGCTTGCCTGTAGAAGTACTGTGGGGTGAAGCACCTAAAGACCACCCCCTACCATCCCCAGACAAATGGTCTTGTTGAGAGGTTAAACTCTACAATCAAGTCCATGCTACGGGCATTTGCAGACCAGTTTAAGAGGGATTGGGACAATATTTGGCCCCTCTGCCGTTTGCTTACAGAGAGGTTCCCCAGAAATCCACAGGTTTTTCACCCTTTGCATTGCTGTATAGGTATAGGGAGAGGGGGCCTCTAGATGTAATTCGAGATGAGTGGAAGGTGAGTGTGAATCTCACAAGAAGTCTGTTGTGGCATATGTCTTAAACCTCAGGACAAGGCTCAGGGAACTCATGGGCTTGGCCCAGGAGAACCTGGCAGAAGCCCAACAGCAGAAAAAGGTCTGGTATGACAGGAATGCTTGAGTTAGAGAGTATGCTGTAGGGCAGCAAGGTAATGGTTCTTATTCCTGTGAAACGCAAGCTGGGACCCTACAAGGTGGTAAGAAAGGTAAGTGATATTATCTACATAGTAGAAATGCTAGACATGAGACAGGAGCAAATTGTACCATGTTAACATGATGAAACCTTACCATGATAGGGAGGCCCTTTTGCTGAGTATTTGCAGTAGATTGCAGGAGGAGTCTGAGAGAGATCTGGTGACCAATCTCCTCAGTGAGGCTTGGACTGACACCTCAGTGGAAGGGGTAGTAATGCCCCAGCAGCTATCTCCTATCCAGGTTCGAGAAATCTGAGCAGTGTTACAGGAGTTTGGGAACATGCTCACTGGGAAACCAAGGTGCACCCACCTGGTGCAGCACCAGGTGGATACAGGACCCCAAAGGCCTTTTAGACAGGCCACTTATAGGGTGCCTGAAAGAGTCAAACAGACTCTGGGGGAGGAGATACAGGAAATGTTGGAACTAGGGGTAATTCAAGAGTCCGACAGTCCCTGGGCCTCCCCAGTGGTACTGGTGTCAAAGAAGGATGGCAGCACCAGGTTGTGTGTGGACTACAGGAAATTAAACAGTCACACAAAGTCAGATGTTTACCCCATGCCTAAGACAGATGAAGCCCTAGAGCTGGGTGGGGCTAAGTATCTTACCACCACTGATTTTACCACGGGTTACTAGCAGGTGCCCTTGACCCCCAGTGCTGGAGAGAGGTCAGCCTTCATGACTCCTTTTGGCTTGTATGAGTTCACAAAGAAGCCCTTTGGGATGAAAAATGCACCAACGACTTTCCAAAAGCTGGTAGATCATATCCTAGCAGGAGCAGGAGGGTTTGCCCTTGCTTACCTAGATGATACTGCCATCTACAGCCATTCCTGGCAAAAGCCCCTTCAACATGTCAGGGAGGTGCGGGCAGACTACAGAGGGCAGGGTTGACCATTATGACCAAATATGAGCAAATGTCAGGTGGGTATGGCAGAGGTCTCCTACCTGGTATACAGAGTGGTAAGATTAGGCCAGAGCCTGTCAAAGTGGAAGCCATTCAGGCATGGCCTGCACCTGTTACCAAAAAGCAGGTGAGAGCATTCTTAGGGACAGGAGGGTACTACAGAAAGTTCGTCCCCAGTTATAGTACCATAGCTGCTCCCCTCATAGACCTGACAAGGAAAAACAGGCCAGATAAGTAGTGTGGACCACAGGATGTGAGCATGAATTCCAGAAGCTTAAAGAAGCTTTGGGAGGACCCCCTGTGTTAGCCAGTCCAGATTACAGCAAAGAATTTGTTGTGCAGGTGAATGCTTTGAACCATGGGGTGGGGCCTGTACTTAGCCAGATTTCTTCAGTGTTTTTTCTCAGTCGTAGGGTCCAAACCAGGGAGGAATGTTATATAGCTGTACAAAAGGAATGTCTAGCCATAGTGTGGGCACTGCAGAAACTTCAGCCTTATCTGTATGGAAGGAAATTGACTGTAGTTACAGATCACAATCCCCTAACATGGTTACACCAAGACAGCCAGCAAAATGCTAAGTTAAGATGGAGTGTAGGGTTGCAAGCATATATGTCAGTGCAGCACTGCAGTGGGATTAGCAATGCCAACACAGATGGGGTCTCAAGACAGGGAATGGGGTAAGGTATACTCAGATATACCCAATGCTATCAAGCAACATTTCTCAAGGGTCACTTGAAAAACTAGCTTGATTCTCAGGGAGGGGAGAAATGTGAAAAACTGAAAGGCTGCCAGCCCAGACACATAGAATCTTGTAAATAATTCTATTTGATTTGTAAATATTAATGTAATCCACAGGCTGGTTTTACAAATGTAAAAGAGAACTACATGTTGTACTGAGCTTCAAAAATGTAGCCACAGTGTACTCTGCTGGAAGAAAGCTGATAAGTCAAGCACTGTATGACTGATCTCAAACACGGAACCATGATGTCTGGATCAGCAAATTCTTCCTATTGTTTTGAGACCAGTTAATTGCTAGATTTTACATGCATCGTGTCTTTTATTGCTTCAGCTTCCTGGCCAGGTGCAATATCAAAGAACTACTAAAATTCTGAGTTTCTGTTAGCCTGGGAACTTAAATCAGAGAAGTGTCAAGAATGATGTAATCTAAAATGAGTCAGAAGTGATGTATTTATCAATTTAAGACTTTCTCAGAGAGAGAGAGCATTTTGGATTTTGTCTGAACCTGAACACATCTACTTACCAGTACTCTGCCTTTGCTCTGTAAGTATGTAAGTTATTTAGAACCAAAAAAGCACCAAACGCTCAACAAACCAATAAAACTCAAAAGAGCTAGGTAGATGGAAGGATAGCCCAAAACTTAGTTCCAATGACAGTTTATTGCACAATCACGTAAACAAACCACATAAACGCTCTTAAAAATATATATTATAAGTTATTTAGAACATTATTTAGAACATTGTTTCTCTTAGAAACAGAAAATAGTGAGTTTAGTCTAGCTGTTTTCTATATTTATGTCAGACTATTCTACAATATTATTTTAAGCATTTTCCTGTGTCGGAACTCTTGACTAGTACTGTGTTGAATTGAGGAGATCTGTCTTGTGTTTTTCTTTATTATGAAATATTTTTAAACCTTTCAATTGTGGCTGTTTTGTGTAGAGATAATTTAATCTCTAGAGTACATTGCATGTATATAGTGATACTGTACAAAGCCACTCCAATAAGCCTTGATGTTCATCACACTTACTAACTGGATAATATTGCACAGTAAAATTGGACATCCTTTGGTAAGGGCCTTATTAGTAGCAGATATTAATGGATGGTGGTAGCGATTTCTACCTTACAGCCTGGGCAGAGAAGGGGCACAGCTGGAGAACCTGTGCCAGTCTTCCCCAGGAGTGTTCGTATACAACTCATATCTCAGTGCGCGTCAACTACTTGGGCAGGGACACGGAGTACTGGTTGGACAGAGAGGGTGCTGGAGGTTTTAGCTTGACCACTAGGCTGAGACCTGCACCCTATAGCTGTGCCACTGGGGAGTCTTATTGGGGATCTGGATAGAAAGGGAGAAACCAACCCCAGACTAACTGTAATCTCAGTGTGCTCTTAGGGGAAATTGTACTTTACTGTGTATGTACTTGTTATCCCCCCCCCCCCCAATGTGGACGCCCCTCACTGGTGTTAGCGGTGAGGACTGAGGAGTCACAATAAGAATACACTAAAACGTGTAAAAAAGGATTTAGAGATGGAAAAAATCTAAAGTTATAGGAAATAAAAAGAAGAAATAAACGTATCTCTATGCTGAAAATGCTCAGAGCTCAAACCGACCATGTCCAAACGAGAAAGTGTCAAATGAGATCCGAGGTATGTTAAAGAGTTGGTGCATTGTGGGTAAGGTAGGAGAGCTTTTTAGTGGTCATGACCTAAAATAAAGGCAGAGTCAGATCTAAAAACAATGGTTGAAGAATGAATATAAATTGACATCATCAGATCATACAGATTAAGCAAATGGAGGTGAAGGATTAAAACCCTGTATTTTTAACTACAGGAAACAGTTTGATAATAGCTCAGAGCCTACAGTGCCATACAGTACTAACTTTCAATGCATTTTCTGAATAACTATGAAACTCTAATGAATAGCATTACTGATCAACTGTCATCATTTGTGATCATCAGAAAATGAAAATGTTAAGGAAAATCTGTCAGTTAGTGCAGCGGATTAAGGCTCTAAGCGCTTAATGAGCTGCTTCCTGTAGTCAAAGGTACAGTTTGTGATTCTCTCTAGTTTTATTTGCCCACCATTAGATTGTCAGCAAGTCACTTAACCAGACAGTGAAGAAAAATATGTATTTTCTGAGAAATAACTATGACACTCTAATGACTGGTATCATTGGTTAATAGTAATCCCCAGTGATATACCTTACCTCAATTTTCTGTTTGTAAATCATCCTGAAGGACAATTTTTTGTCATCCACACACAGAATGCAACAGTCTATAATAATGAATGTAAAAACTTTGCTTGGATGGGGGTTACTGGAAGAGAGAACACAAATACACACACCATAGGTTCATAGGTATCGACTAGGCCCTGAGCCCAAAAGCATTTAAGCCTAGCCAAACTTTCAAAAAAATTTACCAAAATATTGATAACATGTCAATCAATATCTCAAGGAATTGTACACTTATAATAATTATTGTACACATCAAGCACTTTGCCATGAAAACTTTCTGAAATGCAGAGACTGTACAACCAGGTCTAGGTGTTAAGATACTTCTTATAATCCAGATACTTTTATACATACACGCAAGTGATGACAACATAAACAATTCCTGTTAAACAAGTAACTTTTTAAGACCAGGCTGCATAGTGATAAAGTCAATGAAGATATCAGTTTCATAAAAATCGGAAAGTAAATACAAATTCAACTGTCGAGACTAAAAATAATCCATGGAGCCAGGCACATGTTATAATGAAACCCTTTAAGTAGTACTGGACTGCTACAGAGAACTCACCAAGGAGAATCCTTCCCTCTATCTCCATCATTATTAGCCACAATGCAGGCCAAACTGGGAAATAGGCCTGTGCTTTAGGGAAAGTAAAACAGTTCCAAACTTCTGTTCATTTAAGCCAGATCAGTCCACCGAAGAAGTGAAATGGCAGCATTTTTTTAAGAGGAACACAAGAAATCCACACAGCTTAAAACATGGCACAACTTACATGCCGATGCATACTGCAAGATTATGTCAGGTGAACTGGGGCTAATGCTAGGTTGTTTTCTAGAGATAATGGAATATTACTAGCCAGCCAGAAAAGCAATTTTATCAAAACCAAGATGGAAGATGGTGTTTGCTGCTTGTTTTCAGCACACAAGTCACATTGCTGTTTCATAAAAAAGAAGTTATGTACTCACCATAACGTTCCATCTGAGTAGGTAACTTCATTTGTCTGCAACCTATGGGTATCGGATCCGTCCTCGGATCCAAGCTAGCAGCTTTCCAAGCTAAAAGATCTGAGCTCTCAGTTCCTCCCCCTTACCCATAATGCCCTGCCACCTCCCTCCAGTCCTCAGATCGAGTTTGCCAAACAAGAAACAGACTACAACCCTCGACAGAGGAACCCTAACCAAGTGCAAGACCAGGTGAAACCCTGCGTGATGGAATAACCATAAAAAAGGTTTAATTGTCAATGGTATGTGTGTGCTTGTAATGGTTAAAGTGAGAAGCCAAGTTCCTTCCTTTACGAAATGAAAACAAGCATTGTTCAGGTAATGCCCCCGATAGTTCTGGAATATTACATAAAATATTCCAATTAGCATTTATACTATACATGAGAGCATTAGAATTTCTAGCATAGGTGGTCACGAACCTGATTGGCTGTGTAACCCTGTTATCTTTGACTTTGTATTTCAAAAATTCCTCCCTGGGGCATGTATTGACCCAATTACTGGCTTTGATAACATGTCCCATAGGGTAACCTCTGTCTCGAAACCTATTGATAAGATCATGTCTATCTTGATCAAAAACCTGCGGCTGAGAACAAATCCATTTTGAACGAATAAATTGAGATTTAGGAATGTTTTTGGCAATGTGCGGAGGATGAAAGCTGGAGGTGTGAAGGACTGTGTTGTATTCAGGATATTTTCTAAAAACTTGAGTGGCCAATGTCTCATCTGGCTGTCTAGTTATTAATACATCAAGAAATGTTATTTGTTCTTTATGGTAGTTTAAAGTGAACTGCAAACCCCATATATTATCATTAAGATATGAGACAAATTCCTGAATACATAAAGGATACGTAAAGGAAGGAACTTGGCTTCTCACTTTAACCATTACAAGCACACACATACCATTGACAACACATCTTTATCTCAAACTACATTAACTGGTGAACAGGTTGTGGGATGCTTTCCATGTGGACATTGTAGGAACTGTGACAAAATTGAAGGGTTTATGAGATTTCATTTTTTGCAAACTGCAGTAGTGAATGGTTAATTTACCTTGCAACATGTAGCTGTGGCTCCTTTTATGTTGGCCAAACCTCTAGGCCTTTAAGATTGCGTGTTTCAGAACATATGAGCAATATCAGGAACAAAAGGCCAAACAATGCTTTGTATAAACATAGTCTTATACATACAACTGCCAAATTCTCTTTTACAGTTATTGATATAATCAGAGGTAGTAGATTTAACAAAACAGGATAGCACTCTTTGCTTGATTCAAAAGAAAAGAAATGGATCACTATATTAGGAGCATTATTTACACCTGGACTTAATGAGCAATTCTAATTGCACCAATAGGACGCAATGCTTACACTATTTAAATGCATCATTTTGTCTATTTTGTATCACTGAAGAAGGCTGTGCTATCTATTGCCAGCCGAAACCGGTTTGTGTTTTATTTGATGCTATATTTTTTGTAATAAATATTTCATCGGATTCTTAGTTGCTGGCTTCAATTTTGTCTGTGCACTTGTCTTGCTGTTGCCGTGCAACTTTACCTACGTGCAGGGAATTTTCTGATAGGTCCAGAATTGGCCTAAATTCCCCCGTCTTTTTCGGCACCAAAAATAACCTGGAGTAATTGCCTAATCCGGACTGCTCTGGGGGGGACTTGCTGGATGGCCCGTTTTTCTAGCAACTTCGAAATTTCTGAAGCCGCCGTCTCCCTTTGATCAGGTGTGACATCGGGAAGGCGTTTCGGTAAAGGGGGAAGATGCAGAAAGGGAATAGTGTAACCTCTGGATATTATTCGGAGCACCCAATAATCTGTAGTAATGGACTCCCAACTTTGTAGGTGCTCCGAAAAACGTCCCCCGACTGCCTCCAGAGAGGGGACAGCCGGGCAAGCCCTCAGGGCTGTTGCGTGGATTGGTCTGAGAAAGGCTCTCTGGACCCTAAATTCTTTGGCCCCCCCCTCTGCCTCTGGGCCGGTGTCCACCTTGTCCTCCTCTGCCTCTGAAGGACGAGGGGTCCGGAGCGGGAAGGGACTGCTGGGACTTCCAGAACCACATCATCTTCTGTCCTCTCTGGTTCCTTGAGAAGGACCTTTGAGGATTAGAGAAGCAGATCCCGACGACAGACAGCGTCTTCCCATCTTTCTCGCTCTGGAGCAAAGTGTCGCGGACGGTTTTGCCAAATAGCATAGAACCGTCAAAGGGAGCGTTTGCGAAGGACGCCTTGAAGGGTTCTGAAAAGTCACAAAGCCGTGGCGCCATAAGGCGACCCCTACTCCGCTAGCTCTAGCTGCTCCCTCCGTGGCATGGGAGAGGAGCCGCATGGAAGTGTTAGAAATTGACTTTAGAGTGGCCATGCGAGCTGAGAAGGTCCGTTTGTCCTCGGTCGCCATGGACTCTGGGGGAGCTCCAGCATATTCCTTTATCAAGTCTTGCTGGAGCCTGATGACATGTGCCAGGTAATTCAGTGCCCTTATAGAAAAGGTAGCTGAAGCAAACATCCGCTTTCCAATATGGTCCATCATCCGAGATTCCTTATCAGGAGGATGGACCGAGGAACTTTCCTGTGCTAGTTCCTTCTTAGTGGCAGCTGCCACCACCATGGCATCTACTGGGGACCCTTTATTCCACGCCTGTCTGTCAGAAGGGGGCTAAGTATTTTATCTGGTCTTTTAGGGATTGGCTCCACGGTGTCCGGCTCCTTCCAAGCCCTGGTAGTAATCAAGTCTACCAGGGGATCAGCCGGGGGGGACACCCAAGAGGTAGACGGGCCTGCGTCAAACGCCTCCAGAAACACTGACTCATCGGAGGAAGGTTTTTGGGCAGACCACCCCCCTCTGATACATAGCATTTCCATAATGTCTCCGAAGGAGACGTCTTCCGGGGGTGACCTTGGGGAACATTCCCCTTCCTCTAAGTCTGTGTCCTCTGTGAGGGACTCAGGGGAGTCATGTGCCTCCTTTTGCACTTTCGTTTGTGAGGCACCTCCTCGGAGGGACTGTCTGAGGAGGGTTCACCAACGGGGTCCTGTTCCCCTACGTGAACCAACTGGAGCGCCGACGCAGGCTGTCCCTGGGGCCGGACGATGGAAGATAGGCCCAAATGCGCGGGGGTGACGGGTGGATCCATAGCCCGGACCGGGGACCTGGATCTACTCAACAGAACACTCTCCACTACGTCAAAAGCCGAGGGCGAACCACTCTCCCCTGGCTCCGAGAGCAGCCCCCTCGGCTCCGACACAAGGACCGGCGTCGGAGCCAATGCGATCGGACCCGACAGAGGAGTCAGCTCCAACCGAAACAGCGCCGAAGACGCATTCAACCCTGCGGCTCTGAAGCTCGGCTCTCGGCCCAGACAGCTCGGATCCGACACGCTCAAGGGTACTGTCGGCGTCGAAGTAGCCACCACTGTTGGCGCCGACGACTCCCCGGGTCCGAGACGGCTCGGATCCAAAGACTCCGAAACCAGATAGCGAATCGGAGAAGGAGCAATTGGGGCAAAGAAAGGGGCTGAGCTCCCCCCCCAGAGGGCGGGAGGCAGGAACACCCCCATCTGCATCTGGGCCTGCAAGAATCGACACATAATCTGGTCCAAATCAGCGTCAGACATGCTTCTAGTGGATCTCGAGGAGGTCGCCGAAGCAGGCCGGGAAGGCCGCCTCGAAGACCTAGAAGAAGACAGGTACTCCTCCTCCGGCTCCGGGGAAAACGGAGCCAAGAGGGTGGAGACCAGGAGACCCTCCTGGGAGGGCTAGCTACCTTAGCTGGCGGAGCAGAGGGATGAGACTCTGCCCGCCTCTTATGGCTTTTATGCCGCTCCTTATCCTTGTGCCTCTTCTCTCTAGAAGAAGAGTCCCCCTCTCCCCAAGACACAGAGGGATGTTGAGTCCCAGTCAGGGGAGGAGGAACTGAAGGCAGGGCAGCCGCGGCTGGTGCCTTAGAGGGAGAGGAGGAAGAAGAATCCGCTGGCAAAAACCCTGCCAGGATTAACTTATTCCTCCTATCCCTCAAAGCCCGGGGGTTGAAGGCCATACATACTTGGCAGCCAGAAGACAGGTGGCCTACCCTAGGTAGAGAACGCACTGAGTGTGACCATCCGCTGGGGAGAGCTTATGGCCACACTCAGTGCATTTTGAAAAAATGGCCTTAGGCCCTTCAGCCATAGCACGCGCTACACACACACACATTAAAGGGGAGGGAAAAGTTACATTTAAACACAAATTACCACAAGAAAAGGGAGAAAGAGGTATATAAACAATACCAAGGGCCTACAACACTCACTCACCATGCAAAAAGGAAGAGTTTTTAAAAGTTTTAAAGTTTCTTTCACTTACACCCAACGCCAAGAGTTCATCGCTAGAAGCTATCAGAAGCCACGGCAAATGAGATCTGAGGACTGGAGGGAGGTGGCAATGCATTATGGGTAAGGGGGAGGAGCTGAGAGCTTGGATCTTTTAGCTTGGAAAGCTGCCGGCTCGTATCCGAGGACGGATCCGATACCCACAGGTTGCTGATCAAATTAAGTTAACTACTTCAGATCACAGTGTTAAAAGTTGGCGAGTCATGTTTGCAGAGTGATCTGGATGTATATCATGTAAGATCAATAGCAGAGCAGGTCATATGTGCAGGTTCATTCCGGCACTCATACTGCTTTTTCTCATAAAGGTCAGCTTGAAAAAGCCCTTGGAAAGCAAGCTAGCAATTCTGCTTTAAACTGATTAGTTCCAGCTCATGTGGCTTTACTTTAAACACAGTGGGGATTTAAATTCCAGTGTAAAAAAAGAACCAAATAACCATTTTCATTGTTTTGCAAAAGGGGCCCAGAATGACAGTAAAATGCAAACAAATAAACCGTGTACTAGCTCACAGCACCCAAATTAATGCTCTAAAAAGAAGCATCCCCTAATCTCCACATTTTCGAGTTGTTTGCCTGCAGATTATTATACAGGTTACACAGGTACTGAAAGAACATGACAGATGGCTATATACAAAATGTGATTAAACATGAGCAGCCTCACAAATGGTGCAAAGCATGTTTATGCAGACCGTATTCATTTAAATGATGCTGGAGATGACTAGCTGGTGCTTTGGTGACCTGAAAAGACTTGCAATCACAAGGCATTCATCCAACTCCTTCAATGGTTATTTTCACACACTGTGCAGGACTCTACCAGTCACCTGTTCTATGCATGCTGAAACTGCATCCCCAAATTGATACAAGTGCAGATACAGCAGCTTCTTAACTTCATATATCAGGCCAGTAATTATGACCATTATAAAGTGTGTAAAACAATACGTTTCAGTGGTTCTAAATTTTCGAAATAAAGCATACTGACTACGGAGTGCAGCAAATATAATGTAAGAAACCTTGCACAACCTCTAGCCTCACTTCCTACACACCCAACTACATAGCTATACATTTAAATAGATAATTTAGTCCTTGCAGCAAGTAAAGGCTGTACCTCATTACAACTTGTTTCCACTAGGTTACTCCAATGGTAAGAATCATTTTTATATACACACAAAGCTTGCTCTTCCAACAGGAAAAAAAATGTTCAAATAAATTAACACTAAACCAAGTACCCCCTCCATGTCAGTGTTGTGCTGCCTAGTTACAAAAGTAAGTGATTAGAGAAAAGCAGGTGAAAATTACAGTTTTGTACCTACCATAAATGTAGATGTCCGATAGGTATGCATCTGCAGTCATAACATATGGGTTGTCCTGCCTCCGGCAGCCCTTCGGTCGGCCGGATTCCAAAGTCTGGGTCTGGCCTCGGCTGATGTCGCACTTTCCCCGACGTCAGAGCGTCTGGGGTATAAAAGCATCAGCCAACGCCATTTTCCTCAGTTTTTCTTGCCCCAGATGCCTTCTAGGAAGGCTAAATTTGGATAAATGCTGAAAAGTTCCAAACATTTGCAAATTATATACATGTATAAACAAACAAATACACCATAATAGATTCCCCCAGCTAGCTAAAAGAGGGGTAAGCACCCTAGGAATACCACAGAGGGGAAGGAGGGAGGGTAATCCTGACTACAGATGCATACCTATCGGACATCTACATTTATGGTAGGTACAAAACTGTACTATGTCCTTCAAGGATGCATCTGCAGTCATAACATATGGGTAGAATACCATAGCCAATCTGGGGGAGGGGGTACTAAGAAAAGGATGGTGTAGTTAAGATCCCCTGCAGGACTGCAGTTGCAAACCCTGCTCTGGATCTAGAGTATAAAGGTAGATTGTAATGATTGGCAAATGTATGCACGGAGCTCCAAGTAGCAGCTTCTAAAATGTCCTTGGTAGCCACCCCTCGTAGGAAGGCTGTAGTGGTGGCTGTGGCCCTTGTGGAGTGAGGCCTGATATTTTCAGGAACTGTCTTTCCATGAAAGGAGTAGCAAAATCGAATGCAATTTCCTATCCATTTTGAAATTGTCTGTTTGGAAATTGCTCTTCCTTGCACCCCCGTTGCATATGCTACAAAAAGTTGGTCAGTTTTTCTGCTAGTTTTTGTTCTGTCCAAGTAGTAGCGTAGTTGTCTGTGTATATCCAGGGTGTGCAAAAGTTTTTCCCCTCTATTCTGTGGATTAGGGAAGAACATAGGCAAGTGAATAGCTTGGTTCAAGGATACCCTAGATACCACCTTTGGCATAAAAGTAGGATTGGTTCTTAGTGACACCCTGTCCTGGTGGAAAATAAGAAAAGGCTGTACTGCCATTAATGCTTGTAACTCAGATACTCTTCTTGCTGAGGTGATTGCCAGAAGGAATGCAGTTTTCCAAGACAGAAACTGTAGATCCGCTGATGCTGCTGGTTCAAAAGGAGGTAGTGTCAGTTTCTCCAGCACAAAGTTGAGATCCCAGGCAGGTAGAGGGGGTCTTCTTGGAGGTTTAATATTTTTGATCCCTCTCAGAAATTGTTTGAGGACAGGGTGTGAGAAGATAGGTAGATCCACATTGTATTCTGCTGAAATTGCTGAAGCATGAATCTTAATGGAAGAATAGGACAGGCCATTGTGGAACAATTCTGCTAAGTATTCTAGGATATGTGTTAGGTTTGCCACTGTGACATCTGTGCCCTTTGATGTGCTCCAAATGAGAAATCTCTTCCATTTAGCTGAGTATGTCTTCCTTGTGGAAGGCCTGCGAGCCTCCAGGATAATGTCCTTCACCCTCTGAGATAAGACAGTTTGATTGGGATTTAAGGAATTTTCCAGGCAGTTAGCTGCAATGTTCTCAAGTTGGGATGCAGGGTCTTGAAACTGTTCTGCATCAGAAGAAGAGGCCATAGGGGGAGAGGCCATGATTTTGCCTGAGACATGCTTCTCAATAATGGATACCAGTGTTGTCTTGGCCAGTCCGGAGCTATTAGTATCACTTTTGGCTGTTCCTCCCTGATCTTCAGTAGAACCTTGTACATCAATGGGAGAGGTGGGAAGGCATATACTGTTAGGGCTTTCCAGCTGAAAGAGAGGGAGTCCACCCTCCAAGCTTGTGGGTGGTATGTCCTTGAGCAGAATGTCTTCAGTTGATGACTGAGTGGGGAGGCGAACAAATCTATCTCCGGCATTCCCCATGTCTTTGCTATGAATTGGAAGATGTCTGGGTGCAGCATCCATTCGTGTGCATCCATGGTAGTTCTGCTTAAGCTGTCCGCCAGTGCATTTTCTTTCCCTGGCACGAATTGGACCTGTAGTTGGATATTGAGATTCAGGCATAGTTCCCACAGATTCATAGCCATCCAGCATAGAGGGTAAGAATGTGTGCCTCCCTGCTTGTTTATGTACCACATGACCGTGGTGTTGTCTGTCCTTATTAGCAGGTGTCCTTGTTGGAGGAAGGGTTTGAATGCCTCGATTGCATGCGTCACTGCCAGCATTTCCTTTTGGTTTATGTGCATGCTTAGCTGTCCTTGAGGCCATAGGCCTTGGATACATTTGTCCTCCATGTGTGCTCCCCATCCTCGGTCTGAGGCGTCCGTGGTGATGGTCTGCCTTGGTTTTGGTTTGTTGAAAGGCAACCCTCTGTTGGACTAGCAGGCCTGAGCCCATCACAGGAATTCCTTGTGAAGGCATGGAATGATTGGTATCAGGGTTTCTAAACTGTGACTGTGCTGAGACCATACACTCCGGAGGTACCACTGTAATTTCCTCATATGCAGCCTGGCATGCGGAATTAGAATTATGCAGGATGCCATGTAACCCAGGGCCTGCAGGATTTTCCTTGCAGTAAGCTAAGTTTGTCTTGTCAGAAACATGAAGTAATCTGGAAGTTGTTTTTGTTTTTCTTCTGTGAGAAAGGCCATTTGGGTGGTTGTGTCCAGATCTGCACCCAAAAAGGATATCCTTTGGGATGGTACTAGTCTTGACTTTTGGATGTTGACTGTGTATCCCAAGGTCCATAGCAGGTGTATGGCATAGGCCAAGTCCTTTATCAAATTTTCCTTGTTGTCCGCTTGTATTAGGCAGTCGTCCAGGTATGGGTAAGTTTGAATTCCCTGTAGTCTGCAATGTGCAATTACTGATGCCAGGCATTTCGTGAATACTCTGGGCGCAGTAGATAAGCCAAAGGGCAATGCTGAGAATTGATAATGCTCTGATCCTGCAAGAAATCTGAGGTGTCTTCTGCAGTTTGGTCGAATAGGGACATGCAGGTATGCCTCCTTGAGATCTAGAGTCACCAGCCAAGACTCCTTGCCCAACATGGGAAGAAGTTGCTGTAGGGTCAGCATTTTGAATTATGGAACAATGAGATAAGTGTTCAGTGCGGACAGGTCGAGAATAGGCCTCCATTGATTTTCCTTTATTGGTACAAGGAATAGTCTGG
The DNA here is from genome assembly GCF_019279795.1 of Protopterus annectens. Classification (NCBI taxonomy): domain Eukaryota; kingdom Metazoa; phylum Chordata; order Ceratodontiformes; family Protopteridae; genus Protopterus; species Protopterus annectens. The sequence continues at coordinate 621,882,971 of NC_056748.1, read as the reverse complement.
AGTAAAATCCTTGGCCTTGTTCTGAACATGGTACCTTTTCTATAGCTTTCATCTGAAGTAAATTGCTGATTTGTTTTAAAGCCTCTGCCCTCTGATTTGGTGGAAGGTTTGGCATTCCGCCTCTTTTTGGCAAAGTGTGGAAGTGGAACCTGTATCCTTTGTCTATTATTTGCAGTGTCCATGCATCCTTTGTGATATAATGCCAGTTTTTTGAGAATAAAGCAAACTTTCCGCCCAAGGGTGCTTCCAGTTGATCCCTGGTAGGCGGGATCAGAGTTAAGTCATTGACCCTGTCCTGGTGTAGTAGTAGTTGTTGTTGCTGTTGCACTACTCCTCTGGTTGGCAGGCTGCCACTGACGGCCTCTGTAGGAGCCCTTCGATTGACCTCTGCCTCTAGGATGCCTGTTCCTGCCTCTCTGGGCTCTGTCCGAGTCTGGAAAGGACCAATTCTTAGTAGGCCAGTTTCTGCTGAATCTCGGTGGTTGAACTTGTAGGAAATCTTTAACAGTTTGCACAGATTTTGCCTTTTCTTCAACCTTTTTTAAGATCTCCTGAGCAGAGGAGCCAAATAAATTTTGTTTCTCCATTGGAGCATCCAGGAGTTTAGCTTTGACATGGTCTGGCAAAGATTGCTCCTTCAGCCAGGCATGCCTACGAATAACTGCCCCAGTCATAGCTGATCTAAATGAAGCCTCCAGTGCATCATAGCCACATTTTAAGAAATGATTACTAACCTGTTGTGAGTTGTGTACCAAATCCTGAAGGGATTTACGGTCTAGGGGTTCAGGAGAAGAAAGTTTCTTATTCAGTTCATCTAACAAATACTCCTGGTATTGTATCATATGAAATTGACAGTTTAATGCCCTGACAGAAAGAGTTGCAGAAGTATACACCTTCTTTCCCCATTGCTCTAAAGCTCTAGACTCTCTGTCAGAGGGTAGAGGATTTTTGGCAGTAGCGGCCGCAACCCCTTTAGGGCCCTGAGAAATAGTTTCTGGGTCTGCAGAATGGGCTTTATACAAATGGAAATGAGAATCCAGGACCCTGTAGTATCCGTCAGGTTTGGCAGGGGCCGGAGGGAGAGTATCAGGGGCTGTACTGACATCATTGCACACATCAATTACATTCAGAACAGGAGGTATAGCTAAGGGCCTATGCTGAGGCAAATGCAAAAAGGTCCTTAATCTTTTTCTAGAATCAGAGAAATCCTGACCTTGCCATTGAAAATGCTCTCTCATGGAGTGTAGAGTCTCACCAAAGGAAAACTCTTCAGGAGGGGAGGCCGAAGGAATAGATTCCTCTGCATCTGAATCCTCATAAGGCGAGTAAGCCCCTTCCTGGTGGTCTGACAACTCAGATCCATCCGTGGAAGCATCTGAGGAGTGTGGATCAGAGGGGTCAGTCCTCGGCCTTTTGTCTGGAGGAGGTTGAGAGGCCCTGTCTGGGTGAGGTTGTGAACCCCTAATTAAGGAAATAAGGTCCTCAGCAAGGCTGAGGATCTGTGAACTAGAGGAAGGCCTCTGGTAGGTAGATTTGGCAGACAAAGCTTTTGAAAGTTTGGCAGCTTTAGCCCTTGAAAAGGCCTTAATGGACATGGAAGCAGGGGGCCTAGCTGCCCCACGTGCAGGGGTAGAAATGTCCAAAGGGTATGGTGTCGGACAATCCCTGAACACTAGCTTCGGTAGGTAGTTCTGAAGCCGACTCAGCCGGGGCCTCTCGGGCCTCGGTGGTTGGAAGAATGGTTTAGGAAGAAGGAATCACCGAGGACTCGGTTTCGGCCGAAACCGAGACACTCGCGGTAGGCCTAGCCGTGGTTTCAGCCAAAACCGCGGGCCGCAAGTGTCGGTCCTTTTCCTTGCGTTTTTTGACCATATGCGAAGTCGGAGTCTCCGACGGCATTTTATAAGCAAAAGCGGCTCCAAAAAATTCCTCTGCAAACTCCGACCGACGTCTAAGAGTTCGTCAGTTGAAGGAGGCACAGGCTAAACAGGCCGATACGTCGTGGTCTGGGCCTAAGCAAGGAAGGCAGTAAGAATGGAAATCCTTATGAGGTATTTGTTTCCCACAAGTTAAACAATTATTTACTTTGTCTGACATCGGCTGAGGCAAGAAAGAGTCCCCAACGGGGTACTTAGCTTTTTTCGAAGTCTTCGGTAGCTGAAATCACTGGATCTGACCGACCGGCACTTGCGAACAGCTTCTGCTTCGGGCACCGCGCGGCAAGAAAGACTGAGGAAAATGGCGTCGGCTGATGCTTTTATACCCCAGATGCTCTGACGTCGGGGAAAGTGCGACATCAGCCGAGGCCAGACCCAGACTTTGGAATCCGGCCGACCGAAGGGCTGCCGGAAGCAGGACAACCCATATGTTATGACTGCAGATGCATCCTTGAAGGACATCTGTTTCATACTGTTTTTAGGGGGACTTGTGAAACCAAACAGTTCTTTCATGCGGGATACCATCTAGTAAGTGTTCCATGTGTTGCATCATAGAGCACGGACATTGAATCATTCTTTCTAATATGGTATGAGATATATGGGTCAGCCCAAGGGGTCAGTTCAGTCAGCAAAAGCTCATATAGGTGAGGGATGTCCAATCTAATACTGCTATCCACCCTGCTAATGATTGAGTCTATTTTGTGAATGATCCGGATAAGGCAGTAGCCCGATCCTTTATCTGGTCTGTTAGGACACTGATGATGCATGTAGTGTTTTGATGAAGCTTCCTTGTAAAGCACGGCTGAAAAGCCACAGCTGTTAGTCACTCATACATCCAGTTGTCCTCAGTAATTTTGTTTTTAACCAAGCTGCTTCATAAATTTCTGTTCTTGTTTTATTATATATTCTTAATTTACCCTGTTCTGTAAAACTAAGAAAATTCTCTCCATGAAAAAAAAAAAAATCTGTTTTAACGTCCTGTTTGCAATGCAAAAACAAATCCCTCTCATGCTGAAATCCTGTGGTCCTCGCTCAGGAATCAATTCCCACCTAGTTTCTTCCCATGATGTGCTCTGCATAACAAAACAAATTTTCTGCGCAGCAGACATGCTGAATCACCTGAAGTGGAATGAGTCTCCCATGTGTGAAATCCCCTGTGCATGTCTGGGCTGATGGTGCAGGTTACTTTTTTTTTTTTTACGGCCAGGTTGGGCCCACCAGCCAACACTGGCCCCTAGGCATTTAGGCTTGCTATATTTAGGCAATGATCATCTGTCAGAGGGCAGTTCTTTCTGCATCAAGTAAGACCAAGGAGGTGGAAGAGAGATACAAGGAGATGGTGATGGAGATAACATTCTCAGATGTGTTACTTGTACCAGAAGCCATTATACAGACAAAATTACACAGTATAATGACTGGATGCAGAAGCAGACAAGGGAGAAAGGCTTAGGGCTGGAATAAGAAGATGGAGAGAATGCTGGCATAGAAATCAACTCTATGCAAGGGCCTAGCTTCAGTTTAGCCAAGAAGACTCACTATACTTAGTGATATGTTGGAAAGATACATCTTAGCTATTGTAACATTAAACAAATTTGGAATGGGGAGGGAGAGTGACAGCCTAATGTTAAATGGGGGCAAGTGTTCAGGCAGTAGACAGAAGGTAAAAAGGTGTGCAACTTAGCAAATAAATTGAAGTGAGGATTCAGACCATGGTTGCACAGTCTTACTCTACAATGAAAGCAGTCTAGGTTGGATGATAGGGAGATGGAAGCAATGATGCAGGACAGGAGCAAAGATGGTAGACATGGAGACTATAATCTTCTCAGGAATAACACAGAGGGGAGATATGGCATAGGTAGCAAACTACATAAAGAAAGGCAACAGATATGAGGTCAGACACCAGCACTGATGCAGGAAATGAGTAGATATACTGCTGGTATATTCAGATTTACAAGTCTGTCAATAATGCCTGTATAGGAAGCAGTGTCCCAGGGCATGGCTAAGTTCAGATATGCTGCATGCACACCATAACTGCTATCCACCTCTTCTGTCACTTTTTCAAAGAAATTAATGAGGTTAAAGAGGTAAGATCTTCATCTGAAAAAGTCAAATTTATGAGAGTCTATGGATAAGAGATTTTCAATGTCCACACTGATAAATTATGAGATATGTTCCATAATGTTACAAATGATTCTAGTGAGATTAATGGGGCTATAGTTAACAGGGTCTGTGGTTTGGGCCACCTTTGTGTAATTACATTACAATTGAAGGGCTTACATTATAAAAGTTAAATAGGGGTTCTAATAGGCTGTATCTGGCACTGATAATCAGGCAACTTGGGATACTATCAGGGACCATGGAAGAAATGTTCTTAGCTTTTGAGAAAACTAGCTCAACAATAATTAAAGGGAGCTTGGATTGTGGAATAGCTAACTATGGACGGAGTAAAATGTGTCTGCTAGAATATTATCTATTTCCTTTGGTTCAGAATGTGCAGCATTACTGTGGACTAGCTCTGAACACCCTTTGATGCTAACCTTCCTGGCATAAAGGATACACAGTTACTTATTTAGTTAGTTAGTTGTGTCACTTTTGTCTTTACAGGTTGTTTTAACTCTTTTGCACCTATAGTGCAATTCCTGCATTCCTCTGACCCACACCTAAAGTCCCATGTCAAAATCAACAGTGTTCCTTATAATGGATACAACCCTATGAGCACTCCTTTCAAAAATGTAAGCATTACTCTTTATTCAATAAGTTAGCAATGCTCAATTATGATTGGTAGGTTCTATGGATTGTGCATGTTTAACTGCAGGTAAAAAAACAAATACCTTGCCATTTGAAAAAGAAAAAAAAAAATAGAAAAAAAAAAAAAGTAAAGCCTTGAAAACAACTTATCTGGTTGATCCCCCAGCGAGCAAGTAAATGTGTCCGGTATGTCCTGGATATCCCTGATACAACTGCTGTCCCCAGATGAAAAAAGCTGCAATAAGTAATTTTCTTTTTTAAAATAAAATATAAAGAAAGTGAAATTCTCTCTGTAGTATTGCTTGTTCTATCCATAGCTGCACATATCTGATATCACCAAAAGACTGTCCAACTGGAAGGTGACACCCCTATACAGCGGCAGATTGAACCAGACTGAATCATGGAGCTGAAAAAACATCCGCTTTTATTTCTACTTCTTTTTCTACAAAATGCAGGTAGATGCAAACCCACTGTTCTAGTACCTCTACTAACTTTGGGGGCTGAGGAAGTGGACTCTCCTCCACAGCATTGCTGGGTTTTATTTGGCTAGATTTGTTATTTGATACTCTTGAATTTTACTGTGCTGGATAACACAAGAATATCAGAGTTGGTAATGTCTTTATTTGATATGGTGTGCACTAGGCAAATGACTATTTTCAATCATCCATCTTCCAAGCAGAACTGTCTGCTGCCAAAACTGGAGTACATCTTCCCTCTAAATTAAATGGAGTATCTGATTGGAATGTTTTCAGAAAGCATGACACTCCCTTGAGAGGTTTTATATTTATATTACCAAGACACTTTGGAATTCACTGGAATTTTCAAGTTTAGTTTGGATTATGGCATCAGTTTCAAAAAGGCAACAATGTGTAGTGAAACATGCATCCAAGTTCCAGTCTGTGGTATCTTACCATGACTTGATGGTGGAATGCACAAAGAAATGGTAAATACCTGAATATGTTTGAGTTCTGTCACTGAAGTAGCCACGACTGATGCTGGAATGCATCACAGATGAGGTTCGTGAAATGATAAGGTGGAATTCTTTTTATAGCTTGACCTCTAGTAGACAACAGGTATCTTCCTTCACTCAAGTGATATTATGCATGCTATCAGACACCAAGATGTCATGCTTGAATTTTGTTGTGATAAAGGTGCGACTTGGAGGAAGGTGTGCCTGATTTTCTTTAAGGCGAGTGAAAATCAGCCATTCAGGTATGACAAAGTACATGTCTAAATTTAAGCTTTTAGATAGTTTCTTACATCTCAGGTTATGGTTGCTGAAACTGAACTATTAGTTCTTCCAGATTATGTAATATTAACTGTTGCATTTTTCTGAATGTCTTACTATGATCCTGACTGGTTAGTGATCAGTCAGACAGTTTGGGCAACATTTTCCTGGCTTTGACATTTGCCTGAAGCAACTTGGATTGGAATACTTTAATGTGTGGCAACTTACCTGTGTGGACTGTGGATGTGAAATACTATTACAAAGTTTGCTGGATGAAAGTAACTGACATTGTCTTTGCTTAGTTTAAACAGTCACTATCTAACCTTGAAAAACTAGTGTGCTTTTGAGAGAAGATGATGGACTACCTAACTGGATACCTAATATGCACAGACAGACTAGGTGTAATTGTTGTGGCTGTTTTCTGTAAAAGAAGATGACGATTAGCTTTCTGCTGCTGTTTGATTATTATTCTGGCTTTGCAAGATTAATGTGATTACGAGAAGCAACGTGCAATATTTTAATGTGTGGCAACTATTTGGGACAAAGATGAAATACATTACACTATCATCCTCTTTTATCACAACCAGATGCCTGAACTATATATAGAAGAGGCTATAACTGCTTGGTGAAGGTTGTCTGGATGAAAGTAAATGACTGTGAAAGATAAATACATCACAGAATACCTACACCCTCAGAACTTCTGGGGACTGGTGTCCCATCCACACCAAGACCGCAAAAGCAGATTTTGACACAGGATTACTTATCACCTCTGTAGCTGTGTGGCGCTGCTGATGATGTTGCCATTATTTCTTTAATATTCCTTCCAAACCTCAGAAGTCAGTACCATCTTGGGTTATGCTGGGGACAGACACGTCATTATTTCTTTAACTTTCTTTATACACTTACAGGGGTGCACAGTGGGTTACTACAAGTTGTACAGGAGTGCCATACTGTGTCTAGAAGTAAGAAGTTGGAAACATTATTGTAGTAATTTTTTTTTTCATTTTCCTCACAATCAAATAACTTATGCATACAGAGGTGGGCATCTTTTGGGGGAGATTAAATAAGCATGCTGTTTATATACGTCTGACAGCAAATATATTGTTTATCTTTTTTTCAGCTTTGTCTCAGTCTGGCATTAGAAAGGTACACAGAAGGTGACTGTCCTTTGGTGGTAAAGGTGAGACGGCATGCTATATTACACATTTAAGAGCAGCAGCTTGAAATATAACTCTGTGTGCGAGATGTGGGTGTGTAAGGGAGGCAGATGCTTAACCTCAATATGATTTAAGTATCACTTCCAATATGGCTGTACATTGAATAACAGCTTAATTTCAGATCTCCCAGTGTGAAAACAGAAACTCAGAAGAGAGAGCCAGTAAACTTGTATTCTTGGGTAAATTTCAGTAACTGGCTAGTAAGTGCACTGAGTGGATGCCAGCAAAAAACTTCAGAGAACCTGAAAGAAAATCAATAACAAAAGGTGAGGAAAAAACAATGACCGCTCAGCAAAAAAACGGTCCAAGCTCCAGCTTTGGTGCAAGAAAGTAGTTCCAGTAACCTACAGGAAAAAAATAAATCAAATGTACTCAGCGCAAACTAAAATAAACAACGTTGATGGACTATATCAATTCAAACAACAAAAGGCTGGAAAAAATGGAAGAAGCTTTCAACAGATATTCACATGAGGTGATAAAACTGCAAAAAATCAGAAGTCAAAATGAAGAAAAGGCTGGCTGAATATGAGACTGCTTAAGAAGAAATGTTTCACAAAGTAAGAGAATTAGAGGACAGAGTGTGTAGGTAAAACCTGAGATTTCCTGCTGTACCAGAGAAGGTGGAAGGAACAGACTGTATTAATTTTATGAAAGCACAAATGGACAACTGGACTGGTATTCCACAGTAGTAGTTAATTGAAAGGGGCACATCCTGTGTATGCTCCTAACCAGGCAATGAGAAATCAACTTAGACCTTTAACCGTAAAGATACAATCCTACCAGCAAAAGGAGTTGATTCTGACAAAACTGTAGTAGAAGTTCAAAGTGCTAAAACTGGGAGACAGTAGAGTGTTTGTGGAAAATGATTATTTACTGTACACTAGGTAGAAAAAGTGTAGGTTTACTCTGCCAATCAGGGAATGTCAAGAAGCAGGCATGAGATTCAAACTGCTGCACCCTGCTATCTTCATAATATTCTTTCTTGGAGGGGTAAAATAATTTTCTGATGGAGAACATACTAAGGAGGAAATACAAAAGTTTGTCTAACAAAAAATGAGCTGCGAAACAGAAGGAGATTCTGTTTCTTGTTCTTCTGGTAATAAAACACTACAGAGAGACCGCCAGTGAAACCCTTTCCAGTGTTTTAGAGGAAAATGCTTTTGAGACAAAAAAAGCACAAGAGTTGACTAGAAGAACCAAGAGTACACTGGAAATGAAGCCGAGACTGGGTCTGGGAGATGGAGATAAACAGGAATAAAACCAGCAACTCTGAAACTGACAAATGTGGGATCAAAAAGCAGCAATTACATTTGTGAATCAAGACAGAATAAGAAAACCTGGAAATACTAGACTTTTTGACTTTGAAAAATTTGTAGCAGAGTCTAAAGCATATGCCCTACTTCATGTTATGAATGTTTGGAAGAACACTTAGGACAGGAAGAGGAGGGAAAGAGTTAACTAAGTAAAACAAAATGTTGTGCTTAACAGTAGCATTTTAAAATGCATGTTATAATCTGCATGCTACACAGTAAAGTTTTCTCAGTTATTTTCAAGTGTAATTGGGATACTAAAGTAAACAGGTGTCGTTTCACGTTTTAAGAATTGTAGGCACTGCAATGTTAAAAAAAAAAAAAAAAAAAAGAAGTCTGGTCAAAAGAGCATGATGAAAAAAATGGAGGTGCTTTTTCTCATTATTGCATAGGGGAATGACTGGATTAAGACCCATGGCCTGTTCTAGTAACAAGTTTTAACAGAAAGAAAATAAATAAAAAAGAACATTAAATTTAATAATCTTTCCTCCGGCAAATGAATACTTGGAGAAGCAATTCTGTATCTGGTTCTCATGTCTCCATGTAGACAAGCTGATAAACAGCAATAAAACAAAATACTTTTTTCTTTCAATGGCTAGGAGATGATGTTTTCTGAAAGCATTCAAGTTGTTTTCCCAATCTGGGAGAGCAAGAAAGATGAGACAAAACCAGACAGCTCTTAGTAGAAGCACAGGCTGCACTATAAGTCTTAGCATGGATAACCTTCCTTTTAGGTTAACCATGTGTGTGAATGTGGCTGCCAATTTGGGACAATTGTTCTTATTAGAAGGGTAAAACTTCAATATTTGAAGATGTACATAGTTTTGTGTACTAGTATTAAGTTAACAGGTTTTAGGAGTGTATTGGGGGGTGTTTTTGAGGGCTTTCAATAAAACAAATTTTTTTGTAAGTTGTGATATAGGCTCAAATGGATATGACAAGAAACAATTGTATGAAAGATCAACCTGCCAAACTTTAATGTATGCATGTAACACAAAAGTTAGAACAACTTTTTAACAGGGCACATTCTGTATTATCTTTAAAAATTAACATTATTATGTTAACACATATACAAAAAAAGAAAGAGTAGTGAACTATATTGAATGGAGAGTGTAAATAGTTATGCTACATGAGACATTTTGAAAGAAATAAACACGTTGATTTGACAAACAGGTTTTAAGATGGATATTCAGCGGAATACCTGGAACAAAGGAAAAGAGAAGCACTTATATTAATTTTAAGAGGAACTCCAATAGTGATAGAAGATTAAAAAAAAGATATTACTGGTAGATTTGCAGTACTAAGAGGCTACTGGCAAGGGAAGAGGATTACACAGGCATGTATTTATACTTTACCTAACACTGTTATAATGGAGCTTAAGAAAAGTCTGGGAGAAATGATAAGCTTTCAGCAAAGCATATTACTTGTAGGTGGGGACTCAAATTTGATTTGCAACAGTAAAGATGTGTCTGGGGGAGGTCCAGAAGGGAACATATAAAAAGGAGGGTAGATTTTTTTTAAAGAAATTTATGAAAGTATTTAACATGGAAGATGCGAATTCAGTAGTAGGAGTTTGGAGTGAATTTACATATTATTCCCCAAGATACAAAAACTGGGCTAGGCAAGACAAAATTAACATTTCACAGAAATATGTGCATTTAATTGAAAGTTTGATGTGCATCCAATGATTATTTCGGATCACATGCCAATAGTAACTAAAATAAAAATGCAGACTAATGAAATAAAAATGAGACACTTGCACTTTCCCGCCTATCTGTTGAAAAGAGAGGAATTTAAGGAATCAGTAGTGGAAATTTGGGAGTTATTAGAACATATAGAAATTTCTTCTTAAGATTTAGCTAGGCAGTTGGATAAATTAAAGTGGAGTTTAAAAATGGGCTGGAAATAAGAGAGAGATGTTAAGAAGCAACAATAATTATTGAGAGGGACTGACAAGTATTAAAGTATTGCAGAAAAGGAGGAATCTCACAGAAAAAGAAGAAGCAATTACAGAATGCTAAACAGAAAAGAAGGGATTACCTCAATAATATCCATGAGTTTAGAATGACTGCTGTTAAGCAACTTTTTTGAAAATAACTCCAGAGCATCAAAACCTTTACTCAATGACTCAGGAAACAAAGTAGAAAGGGTTGTCGTCAAGTTAAGGAAGACTATAAAAAGAAAGCTAACAAGAGGTCCTGCACAGGTGTTAGAAATATTTTGGAAATTTTATGAAAGTCTTTATAAAGCATATAAATATGGAAATCAAGAAAAGGTACAAATGGAAATGTTTATGGAAGAATTAAATATACCAAGGTTAGAGGTAGATGAAGCTCAATTACAGAAATATTTTGGAAATTTTATGAAAGTCTTTATAAAGCATATAAATATGGAAATCAAGAAAAGGTACAAATGGAAATGTTTATGGAAGAATTAAATATACCAAGGTTAGAGGTAGATGAAGCTCAATTACTAACAGGATAGGAGGAGAACAGAGAAAAATAGTGCTGTATAACCAATCCACAAAAAAGTCCCCAGGAACAGATAGTATTCCTCTGCATGTTTGGAAGTTAGGAAGGAAAATGATATTTTTAAGAGGAGGAGAAGCACCAACATCCTGGAATAAAACAGTGGTGGCTATAATACCTAAAGAGGTTTAAGATCCCATCAGATCCAGCTTCATACAGGCCATTTAATTCCTAAACCATGATTATAAAGTATTTATGTCTATAATGGCTAAAGGAATGACAAAGGTGATGCCAAAATTGATAGACATGGATCAATGTGGTTTTGTGGAGGGGAGGCAAACATCTGACTACAGTAACAGAACGCTGATGATCCAGAGGGAAGCAGAATGTAAGAAAATACCACTGGTGTGTCTTAATGCAGAGAAAACATTTGACGGAGTAAGCTGGGAGTTTACGAGCAGAGTAATGGAAGCATTTGCATTCCCTAATAAAATTAAAAGGTTGATTAGGAGGATCTATGAGGGATTGGAGGAGAAAATTAGAGTGTGTGGTTCCTCTCTGATAATTCCTGACTGAGCAGAGGAGCTAAGCAGGGGCAGGGTATATTTACAACCATTAGCAAATAAAATAAGAGACTCAGAAATTCAAGGATATAATTGGCATTGTAGTCAAGAAAACATAGCTCTATTTGCAGATGATGCCATTTTATACCTTATAAAACCAGAAAAGGACATTTCAGTGTTGTGCAACATTTTGAGGCAATTTCAAATTGTTTTGAGATCAAAAATAAATGAAGCTAAAACAAAGACAATAGCAGTAATTATAATTGTTTCTCAATAATAAATATTCAGATTTCTTATAATTCCTACATAATGTTGAATGCCTATATGAGGCATTTTGTCATCCTTTTAAGAAATATTGCATAAATGTTTAAGTACGTTTGTTAATTTCCTTTCATCTTTCTCTACGTGGTAGGAAAAACATGGAACATATCACAATATATTCTAAAGCTGTTTGATTGGTTATTTTTCTTGGAACATCTCTGTAGCAGGTTTTCTATAAAAAGAAAAAAAAAAACAGTCTCATTATGCTTGGGAAAACCAAGTGAGTCTCCAGGTGGAATAAAAGATTTGTTTTTATTACCCACTGAATTAGAATATGCTTTGCCTTCACTGTTATTGTTAGCATCATGTTTCAACCTTTTTATCTGTGTACAGTCTTAGTGTGTGTTTCTAAGTCCTCAATTTTGTTTTTAATCATAGTGTTTGGATTCAAGCAAATAATCCTACTTGATGGTATAGTCGAAATGTTTGAAAATCATTTTCCAATATTTCAGTTTCTTTAGAAAAATCAGCTTCTGACCTGTCAAAGGTGTCAGTTACTTACAAAAATCAAAAGCGGCACTAATTTCATTCGGTAACTTCCAAAAACAAACCCCATGAGATATCCAGCGATATTTAATACATTCTTGAACATGTGTAGCCCTTTCCTATGAGGAGCAGAGGAGATAAACAGTTGGTCACTTTTTCTTAATGAATGTGATTTGTTCACACAATCTTTGCAGTTTGTGTACATCACTGAAGTGTAGCAAGCAGTTCTCCTTGTTGGCATAACAGGGGAAGAAACTGGCAGATTAATGGACTGGCTTAAGTTAATTACTGTGGCTACTTTGAACATGAAAGAGGGGACTGGCCCTGAGCACCATACCCTCTCTGCAGAATACCAGATACGAAGCTTTTTAAATGATTATGCTTGTAACTTGAAAATCCTCCCTTGTTGAGGTAATGGCTACCAAGAATAGAGCTTTCCAAGACAGGTAGTTAAGGCCTGTCTTCACTGTTGGCACAAAAGGATGGTTAGATAACTTCTGTAAAATGGAGTAGAGATCCCACAGGGGAACCAGATCTCTGATAAGACTTGGCTTGAACAGAATTTTTTTAAATCTTTTTGTCCCTTCCCTTGCTTCATACATTGTGGTCTCTACTCTAGGGTCCCCATCCAGTATCTCTTCTGCAAGGTCTTCCTTCTATCTCCTAGACTGCCACAGATTCCATGCAGAGACCAGCATAGAACTTAAGAGCGATGGAGCTTACTGATAGCTGCTTCCAAAAAAGGTAGGGATATTGCTTGCTATGATCTACCCTCTTTGTCCCCCCCTTGCTCATTTGGGAAACCATCTGAGGACTACTCCCCTCTTTATACACCATGCCTCCTCACAGAGCAGAGAGATGGACCTCCCTTCCTGCCAATGCCTCAGACTACCTACCCACTAAATGAACCTGCCTGTACAGAAATTTGAACTAGTTGTCAAATGTACTTTAACAGATGAATAAATGAGGCTTTTGTCAAACAGTTTTGCCATACCTTCTCTACAGAGACTATATTCCAATAAGTATTATACTGTAGAACTGCAGACCAAAGTTACTACTACCTGCTCTCCAGGATTTCACCAACCTCAGAATATAATTAATTACATTAATGTAATTATTACCTACTCCTAAAATAAGCAAACTGCTAACTGTCTGCATCTCAATAAAACTTTCAGCAGTGAATCTTCAAAGCTCAGAAGACAAGAGCTGATACAGCACAGTCTACAAACGTATCCTTATTTACATTTTTTTTGCAGGTTTTGGCTCTATGGCCTGCTAATAATCAGCCACCTGACAGTCAATTGGCCCATTTATTCCATATCACACCAGGGAGAGGGCCACCATTTAGGCAGCCATTAGAAATTATTCAAAGTTTCTTTTGATGGCCCTAGAGCCCCTACACATACACAGTGTACTAGGGTTGGATGTGCACCTGCTACTATCAGGGAAATCATACCTGCCAGTGTGCTAACAGAGTACCAGCTCCTCATTGCTACACCTTGAGATAGGCAGGCGGCTATGGCTCTTCACTCCTCACTGCCTGGCTCCTCCCATGTAAGGGATGCTAAATGAACACCAGTCGCATGGGTTGCAGTCAGGGCTCCACCCCTATGTGGCATGCAGCCAGGTATGACATACCTTTTATGTTAATAAAGAGAATAAACAGTCACAAGAACTCGAAACTCAACAGCAATCTTTACTGAAATGCACAGAATTAAGCAATATACTTTGCAAAAACAAAAACAGTCTGTCACTTGCACAAAGAAATCCCACATAAATGGGTTTAAACAGACAGCATGGAGAACAGCACAAATAAATCCCACATAAATGGGTTTAAACATACAGCATGGAGAAGAATCTGGTCCTATCATTTCCAGAAATAAGATATTTACGGAACACTAACGCTGAATTAGACATCAGAACAGTGGTTGCATAGTTTCATGGGCAATGAAACTTCTAGCCTGAGCTCCATTTCCAGAACGAATTTCACTTCTGTACACTCCAGAAGCAAAGCAGAACTAATGGGCTGGCTAACAGTCTCTCTTTTTTTTCTAAGAGTCTCAGGTAATTTTTGAAGTTTTGCTGCAATATGACTGAAAAGTTCATACTTCTGCTGGGGAGGTTCCCAAGAAAACATTTGTTTGAAATAGAGAACCTTTTCAAGGAATATTACGCTTTAAGTACTGGAAATGTGCACAGATCTGAGAAGCCAGTTTCATTCTTAACAGCTTTTCTGTATTTTCACTGAAAACAATTGCATATTCTATACAGTCTATTTTTCATACCATAATATTTACTGGAAGCAACCACTGTTTTTTTTTAGTAAAGCGCGAATAAATAAAACTATTTTATCACATATTAATAAAACTTTTTATAAGTTTTAGTAAAAGATAACTGTAACATTCACTCAGCTTGCCACATTTCTCATCTAAAAACATTAAATTGTACAACTTCTCTATAAACACCAAGATAGAACCTACAAAAAAGTAGATAAGGTAGAATACAGAAGCCCTGAGAAAGTTCACAGCCTGAAGATGATGATGTTGGTAAAGAAGTCAATTCAAGGTCAAATACTCATGGATGTGAATGAAAAGCTACATAAGAGAAATCCTCCACATTTGCAAAGATACACAAGTTCTGGGAAGAAAAGCAAACAGAACTGTCACATCTAGAACTGTCAACTAAGAAATGCAAAGAATCCTCAAGTTGTCTTCAGATAAAGCTGTAATGCAGCAAAAACTGAAGAAAACAAGATTGCAATTGTAAATACACCTATTAAACAAGGTTTATATTACATAGATGAAAAATCAAAATCACGAACGCTCAGATGAGCGAAAACGCAGGTAATCGAAATCGCTATGGTAGGGGACTGTGCCCCCCCCAAAATATATTCCAACTCCAAGATCGCACTACAGTGAGGAAAGGGCAAATTTTCCAATCTTCACAGTACCGCAATCTCACAATATCGATTTCAATTACCTGCATTTCTGCTCATATGAGCGTTCGATATTTTGATTTTTTCGTCGATCTGACAGGAACCCATTAAACATTCTATATATGGGACTCCACTAAAAAGAAAACCGGTATGTGGAATGCCCAATAAATATTACATTCTAATGCTAAATACTGCATTTAAAATGTCTTTGAATATATACAAAATTGTTTTGATGTAAAAAAAAAAAAAAAAAAACATAATATGCTTAGTACAGAAGCTGGATATCACTACCACTCTACCTCATAGACTACTTGTAACATACATAAAAAAAAAAAATAATAGAAGAGGAGAATCCACTATACATTAAGAACTTTAAATGTTACTCAACTAGGTACATCAAGTTGTTCTGTCACAAGGTACATGTCCGTTCTACAGATTTTTCATTCATTCTAAGTAACGACCTAAAGAAGGTTAAACTACTATCTCATATCTAGTCTTTATTTACTGACCAACTAAATACTATTTTATTTATTTTATTTTACAGACGCTATCGCCTATCCCATATCAATCTTGATTAACAGAACCATAAATGAAGCCACCATCCCATCTATTTGGAAAATCTCATACATCATCCCTCTCCACAAAGGAGGCACCTCCACGGAAACATCCAAATACAGGCCGATAGCAATTCTGTCTCCATTAGCTAAAATCATGGAGCGGTGTGTACACAAGCAGCTCCTAAAATACCTAACCCTTAACAGTCTGTTGTCTAATTCCCAACACGGATTTCACCCCTATCACAGTACTACCACTGCCCTCCTCTCCTTCACTGACTCAATCAACAACAACCGTAACAATAAACTCATATCCTCTGCTCTCTTTCTGGACCTATCGAAAGCCTTCGACATGGTCAACCACCAGCTTCTGCTCCAAACCCTGGATGGCTTGCATCTCGACAACCCAGCCCTAAGCTGGTTCAATGCTTACCTCACTGGTAGGCAACAAGCTGTCCAATGGCAAAATAGACTATCTGGCCTGCTCCCCAACACCATTGGCATCCCTCAGGGTTCCATACTTGGTCCCCTTCTCTTCTCAGTCTTCATTAACAATCTTCACTTAGTCATACCTAAAGCCACCTGCATTCAATATGCAGATGACTCTACCCTGATCTGCTCTGATATCTCTCTCCCTCAACTCCAAGTAAAAACCCAGCACTGTTTTGCTAAAGTCGAAAAATGGTTCTCGGAATTGAAACTACTACTCAATCCAGCAAAAACCAAGTTGCTGCTCTTCTTCCCCTCAGCAACCACTCCCCTAGGAAACGAACCTCTAACTCCTAACAATATCAAATTCCATGTAAAATCCACCAACGGGACCATCATGGAGCCTGTCTCCAACACCAAACTATTAGGAGTAACTATCGACCACAAGCTGAAATTTGACATACACATCAGCAATTCCATTAAGACAGTGAACAAAAAACTCGGTTC
>NC_056748.1:621757627-621865768 GCF_019279795.1 Protopterus annectens | reverse complement strand
ATGGCTGCCAACCACCTGGGGGACAATACAAATTTAGAGGGTAATCCTCTGCCAGGGATAATATATTTCCTAAGTGGAATTTTACATAAGGAGTGTTTGCCACAGACACAGATGTACATGACAGTATGCACACTGACATTATTTACCCAGTACTGGATTCAGATCCCCTACCTATTTATGCAATCTATAGAACACGAAATCAGCCACAAGCACCACAGGAGAACTGTGAGTTTTAAGGACACAGTGTGCAATTTCGATATGCTGACCTCATCAGTGGGATAGAAAGAAGCTATCTGTGGTAAAAGTGAGATATGGGAATGGAGGCATCACTTCCCATGTTAAAATCTTATGCTGAGTGGAAGTTGATACAGCCAACCCATTTAGGAAGATATACACAACTGACATTGAAGCCACGCAACAAAGTTCCGTGCTGTGAGATCTAAACCTTCTACCTACTTATCTAGTTATACAATCTAGAGATCACAATATTAGCCACAAGTGCCACAAGACAAGTATGACTCTTAAGGGGAGAAGAATGCACTTTTGTCAGGATGATCTCATTATTGTGTTGCAGATAAGAAGTTAGTGTTAAAAGTGGGATAAACTACAGAGGGAGCTGTGTTCAAATTTAAATGTTTTATCATAAGGGGAAGTGGATACAGCACATCTGTTGTTGAAGATTTATTTCCATGACATTAGAACTATGAGCCACAAAGACACCCAAGTTCACCACTGTCAGATTCGAACCACCTACCTAACCAGTTACACAGTCTAGAGAACACAGTATTAGCCACAAGTGCAACAGCAGAAGTCTGATTCTTATGGGGACAGAGTGGACTTTTGGACAGGATGGCCTCAATGTTTTTCAGAGATGATGTTTGTGGTAAAGCTGGAATGAGGGGATGGTGGAATACTCACCCAGGTTACACTTTTTCCCCAAGTGGAAGTTGATACAGCATGTCTGTTCGGAAAGCTATATGTACCTGATTTTGCAGTCAAACACAGAAGTTAGCTAAAGTGAGATCTGACCCTCCTCTCTCTCTCTAGTTACACAAACTAGGCAGTACAGCACAAGTCACACGTGCCACAAGAGAAGTCTGACTCTTAAGGGGAGAAAGTGCACTTTTGACAGCAGGACCTCATCACTGTGTTAGAGGGGATGTTTATGTTAAAAGTGGGATAAAGTGCAGAGGAAGATTTCTGCAAAGTTAAATGTATTCTCCTCAGTGGAAGTGGACATAGCATATTTGACACTGAAGTGTTACTTACCTTTCACCATACCCGCCCCAATCTTTCACTCACACACACACACACACACACATACTCCATTTTGAGAAGTATACATCCTACCTATCTGGTTACACAATACAGAAAAGCACAGTATTAGTCACAAGGCCCACAAGTTAAGTCTGAATTTAATAATGTGAAAAAACAAGACTTGTAATTAGTAAAAAATCATTGTAACAGTTGGTACTGTGCATCATAGGTTTTGGAGCAAATGCTTGTGTGTGAACAGGCCAACATAACAGCAATGGGATTGTCCCATGTAATGACATACTACTCCTCTGCTAAGATTTATATACTGTCCTTCATGTACACTGCGTTACTGTGAGGCACATGTACCTGCTTCACAGTATGGGATGTCAATGACAATCACAGCTGTAAACTAGAGGGTTATCAAACATGCATTTCTTCCACTTCATTCTGGGATAACTGCACTTGCCTTGTCTCATGCTTGCACAATGTGTATTGATAATACAGACACTCCTACATAAGACATAATAGCGATGGATTCTGTGTGAAAAGGCTACCCAACATTGCAACACAGCTGCAAGTATAGCCACTGCAGTGCAGACAAACATTAACAGACTGACTTAACTGAGTCAAGCAGCACTCTGAAATCCAGATTATTTGGCAAAATTCAATACAGACGTTGTGTAACCTTAAGAATTACTTGTAATTTTTTTTGTCATACTCTGCCTGTAGTGCAGCTCTGCCAAGCTCAATTGCACTGATGTTGGCCAAGTATTAGTGCATGTAACCGTATCTTGCGGTGTTGAACTTATAATTACCAGTAGCCTATGGTGCTCTGTGCCTACTTTAGTGCAAAGAAGCATTATATACATACAACCATGAGTGAATCTGATGGAGTACTGAACAGATGTGTTATGGTCATGTTTCAGGTGTCATGATTTACACATTTGTCCTGACAGTTGCAGTCAGTCAATCCTTATATGAATGCTAGAGGTGTATTATGAAATACAAAAGAGACCAAGCATGTTACCGGTGGTGGAAACATGGCTTATGGAAACAGTTATAAATCAAAGAGGTTTACCGAACAAGACAGATGTTGGAAGAAGTGGATGGCTGCTGACAGGAATAGATAATATAGAGATAACACATTAGTTTGTGTTTCTTTTAGGCACATATTATGCTGTGTCACGGTTTCCTTTACCAGCATAATTATTCATGCAAGATCTGTAGAAGAGTGGCTTCACAAACATATTTTGACTTTCACCTTTGCTTAGCAGCTCTACACTAAGTGTACAGCCGGTTAATGAATAGGAAATAGAGCGCTACTGTGTGACATGTGCTGGGTACATGCTATCTGCACTTAGTGTAGCTATTAATGAATCCATCCAGAGTCTCCACCTACCAAAACCCCCAAGAGTGGTCTCGTGAAAGGATATTCTAATGGATGGTGGAGCCAAATGAAGCTTGAGACCTGGACTGCAAAACCAATCTGTAATGGGATATGAACAACAGACCAAGTGACTGCAGCATAAAATATCCTCAAGAGGAACTCTGGAAAAGAAAGCTGTGGAAGTTGCAACCACTTTTGTAGAATCAGCTTTAGGACTGTAAGACAACGATGGTCTTTTTGCTTTGCAAACAAGGTGATACAATCAGATAGCCCCCTGGAGAGAGTGTCTTTATAAACACCAACTCAAGAAAGAAATACAGAGTTGGTCTGTTATTTTAAAGGTTTTAGCACAATGTAGTTTGAATCTTAACTGACACTGAACATTCAACAAATGCAAGATACATTCCTCTTTGTTGGGGAATCAGGAAAGCACACTGGCAGGTTAACAGTCTGATTAAAGCCAAAATCCAAGGCTACCTTGGGTTGGTTCAAACAGACACCCTATTTTTGTGGAATATCAAATAAGGTGGTTTGCAGGAAAGAGCTTGGAGCTCTCAACTCATTTGAGCAGAGGTGAATGCTACCAGAAAAAGCATTTTCCAAGAAAGAAACTTCAACTCTGCTGTAGCAGCAGGTTCTAAGTGGGGTTTGGTCAAGGCCGGAAGTAAGAAAGTAATATCCCAAGGTGGGATTGGGTCCCTTAAAAGGAGACCAAAGTAGAAAAGTACCTCTCAAAAAATCTTTTAACTTAAATGCTGCAATAGGGCTATGATCCTTTCCCACATGAAAATCACAGATGGCAGCCATTTGAACCTTGAAGGTAGAATCACTAGCCCCTTCCTTACACAGACTAGATGGAAGTCCAAAATAGAAAGGAGTGGGGCTGAAAAAGGATCAATGCACCTGGAGGAAACCCAAACAGAAAATCTCTTCCACTTACATCTGTCAACCCTTCTAATAGAAGGTTTTTGATAGGATGCCAATGTACAAAGAACAGGGGAGGAAATCCTTAAGTTTCTGGCTGGAATTGCAGAAACCATGTGGTTAGTTTCAGGGCTGGTATGGCTGGGTGAGGCTTGTTGAACAGATAAGAGATTATATTTGGAAGAGGTTCCAGCACCAAAGAGGGTATATCAAGTGAGGCCACAAAGGGGAACCACAACAAACAAAGCACCATATGGCTTCCTGAAGAAATGTTGGTATGACAGGAGTGAGCAGATAAGCATATAGGAGAAAGAGAGACCATGTGTGGGGCCAGACCATCCTTCTGAATCTTCCTCCTTGGGAATCAGGGAAAAGTAGCGCCTGTATTTGGAGTTGGACAGGATCTCAAACAGATCGTAGTATGGCTGGCCCCAGTGGCTGAAGATCTAGAAAGTCATGGCTTGATTGAAAGATTGCTCATGAGGCAGTAAAATGGGCCTGCTTAGCCTGTCCGCTAAAATGCTGTCTTTCCTCAGGATGTGTGCTGCAACCAGAACGATCTGGGAAGACATTTTCCAGTGCCAAACTCTCATGGTTTTATGACATAATGGGTATGAGTGTCTTCCCCCTTATTTGCTGATGAATCAGACCACCACCATGTTTGTCTGTATGAATCAAAATCATACTCCCGAGGAGTCCTGAAAAGCCTGCAACACAAGCAGAACAAACCATCTCCATGAAAGTGATGTGGAGATTGGCCTCTGATGAAGTCCACATGCCTTGGACTATCTTTCTCTCACCGTGGCCAGTAGAAAAAAGGAGCAATCTAGTGAAACTATGGGACAATCCAACAAGGTGTGACCTAGAGAGACTGCAGGAGAGTCCATCCACCACTGAACATGCTGCCTGCATACCTTCATGAGAATGATGGGGAAATGCAAGGGTTGGAACAACACAGATCACTCAACTGCTAGAGTCCACTGTAACTCATATAGATTCTGGCATGAGGAATGAGAGTTACAGACAGTTCACTAATGAAATGCAGAAAGCACTTCCATCGTGTGATTAAATAAGAGAAACAGGATGTCAGACCCATAATCCCAATGCCTACACAATATCGCACCTACCGGCACCCGCATTCCACGTAACTCAACATAGCTTTAGGTGACGTTAGTCAACCAAGGTATGCAGCGTAACTTACTGTCAGACTGTCAACGGCACATGGTTTTTACTGTTTTGTAGGGAGGCAAGCCCCCTGCACCTCCCACTCCCCCTGCAAATTGTATATACAAACTACGAGATCACATTACAGTGAGGAAAAGGGTAAATTCCCTGTTCCTCACTGTACCACGATCTCCACTCAGAATACCGAACTCAAACTACTAAATTACAGTGCACTTTCATTATTGTGAATTTGCAGAAGTCTGGTTCGGCACTGCGCCTCTTTGAAAAGTGCCTTTCTACCACGTCGTTCGACTACCTGCACCACGCAGTTGCAATAGTAAACTGTTGTAGAGGCCGGCAAGGACCCTAGAAGGCAAAGACTGCAGCTGGCTGGAGTTTTCTGATGGGAAAGAACCACTGCAGCAGAGTAATGATTCTTGACAGCTAAGGTCATACCCAAATGATATCCTATGAATTCTATCACCTGAAAGGGCATTAGTTTTGACTTTTTCATGTTGATCTTAATCCTCAGTTGGTTGCATAGCTAAAGCAAGATGCCCTGGCCTAAGCTAGTAGATTCCTGGTAACAGCAGTTATGAGTCAGTCATCTAAATGTGGGAACATCTGGAACCTCTGCAGTCTGAGATTAGATGCAACCACTGCCATGCAATTGAACATCCAGGGGCTGTACTGAGACAAAG
This sequence comes from Protopterus annectens, assembly GCF_019279795.1. NCBI lineage: Eukaryota > Metazoa > Chordata > Ceratodontiformes > Protopteridae > Protopterus > Protopterus annectens. Next base: position 621,860,335 of record NC_056748.1, on the reverse strand, counting down.
GGCAGTGCCCTGAACTGAAAATTACTGACTTTCAGCCACAGACACAGGAACTTTTTTGATCACCTGGCTATCTGTATGTGATAACAGGCATCCTGAAGGATCACCAATCACATCCACTTGACATCCCTCAGACAAGCCAAGATGGACTAAACTGGAACTATACCATGACCATCCAGAATTTTGTCTGTTTCATAAAATGGTTCAGCTGTCTGAGGTCCTCGTTTTTCTTTGGAATCAAAAAGAATATTAAATAGACCCCAGATCCTTGCTGGTCAGATAGGACCTCCTGATGACTCACTTGTCTAACAGCTTCATGACTGTGTGGGGCTGCTGACTTTCTGGGGGTGGGGTGGAACATCAGGAACAATTTTTGAGTTTGTGAGTAAGGAGTGAAAGGGAATGCTGTAACCTCAGGTTATTATTCTCTACATTCACATATCTTGGGTGATGGCTGCCCAGGCTATAGGGTGCAGAAATAAGTGTCTCCCTAACTGCCTCCAGAGTGAAGCAGTTGGGTAACCCTCTAGGAGAGGTGAAAGGTCTGTTGGTGAAGGTGCCTCAAAATCCCTGGTTCTGCACACCAACTCTGTCATGAAGGTGATATCCATTGTTGCTATTCCTCCCTCTGCTGATAGGTCTGTTGCCAGAAGTGCTGTATTGTGTGTAAATCCCTTGATTTATGGTACCAAAGCCTATTACCACCCTTTTAGATCCTGGAGAAAGTCATCTGGGGGTGAGATGAGGTGGAGAATTAGATACTGATGGCAGAGAGGGTCTTGCCATCATGCTCACTTTTGGAAACACTTCTTTCACCTTGGGTACAAAGACAGCAGACCCATCACATGGGGCATTTGCAAAAGACGTCTTGAGATGCTCCAAAAAATCACAGAGATGCAACCAGGTGTGGCAGTGAATATAAGTGCCAGTGTACCCTGCTTAAAAGTGCCCTTGATGCATTGGATAATAAGCTTGGGGGTGCATTAGAAAGGGACTGTATGATAGCCAACTGTGTCTTCACAGTTTTACAGGACTCTGCAGTTAAGGATCCAGAGGAGGTAATGGAGAGTTCTTTAGTCAAGTCCCTCTGAAAACACATCTACTGGCCTAAATAATTCAGCACCTGTAATGCAAACATCTAAGTATAAAGCTGCTTTCTAAACCTGTCCAACACATCGGACTCCCTGTTAGGAGGATGCATGGTAGAGTTCTCCTATGAAAGCTTTTTCTTTCTTTGTGGCCAGTGATACCACAGCAGTACTCTTATTCCAGTGTGGCCTGTCTTTATGGGAGACCAAACTTTAGTCTGGAGTTAAGGGGATTGACTCCACCACATCAGATTCCTTCTAAGCCTGCCAAGAGACCAAATAAACAAGTTCATTGGCAGGAGGGACAACCCATGAAGTAGATGGGCCACCTCAGAAAGCCTCAAGAAATACAATACTGGAAGGGGGGGGGGTGATGATGGACCATCCCACCTGCTGTCAACTCTAGAATGTCTCAGAAGGAGACATCTTCCTGGCGGATCTACAGGAACCACCCCTTCTTCAAAATTAGTATCCGCAGGGAGTTTGAGTTCAAGTGCCTCCTTTTGCAAGTATACTTCTTGTGTACTTCTGAGTTTACCCAGAGCTTCCCACTGAAGAAGCAGACAGGAGTCCATAATGTGAATTGTCTCGAAACCTCTTGCTGTCCTGTGGAAATAGAAGAAGGAGCTTAAGATTTTAGCAGAGTTTGGGATGGTTCTGAGAGAGGGAGGGAACACTTCTTCTCTAGATTTAGAGACAACTCTTTCAAAAGCCTCAAAAGCTGAAGCCAGTCCCAAAGTTATTCTGTGAAATCCAAAGAACCTGACAAATGCATGCCCCAAGACTCGATCTGGCTTGGCTCTGAGGTATACATCAGAGCCAAGCTATCAAGAGATGAAGTGCCAAGAGGAAGGGAAGAAAAAAAAGCCCATGCCACCGGCCCTGACCTCATGGCTCTGGGACTTGTTGAGATCCGATGCTGTTGGAGTCGAATGAGTAAGAGATACTGAGAGAGTCAGAAATGCTCATGCTACCGTCTCTGACACTAGTTGTCCCTGGTAACACTCAGATCCAATGCTACTAGACCTGAAGGTCAGATTAGTGAATGAGAAACTAAAAGGGGGGGTGGATGTGACCATTTCCAACCTTCCAACAGCAGGTGGTGCAGGAAGGACCCCAACAGAATCTGGGTTCTCAATAACTTGATCATCCTGTCCACATCAACCTTGGACAGCCTTCTCAAGGAGTGCATGGACCATAAGGAAAAAACCATTGATGGTAGCCTACAGACTCAATGAGAGGGCCTCTCCTGGAGATGGGGGATCAGAGCAGAGGACTGACTGGATTCAGTGAGAGCCTTGCTTGCACACAAGAAGTAGAAGGTGACTGAATCCAAATAGGTTACAATGATTTTTAAAGTTTCAGTGATGGACCAGAGTGTCCCAAAGATCTATTCCAAGCTTCCTTCTCTCAATGCTTATCAGAAGATTTCTCCTTGGACGACCCCTTACACTTTTCACTACCTTTCTTCGTAGACTGGTCTCCCTTACTTTTCTTCTCCAATTTCTTGCAAAGGGGGAGATGGATTGGAAGATCAGTTCCTCAGCTGTGGCTTGGAGAAGGCATTTCAGCAAAGTTTGGACTTACAGTCCAAGAGAGCTATAGCACTAAAGGTCAAGCAAGAATAAAAATCCTCATGTAGGTGGAAAGCCCCCATGCAATAGACACACTTATAGTCCGAGTCCTGAGGGGGAATCTTGTGACTGCAAGTGACATGTCTTAAAACCAGAGGCTTTGTCTGACATGCTGGGTGAAAAAAGAAAATCCACACAGCTAGAAGAAAATGTTACATAGCACCAAGAAAAAAAAAATATATTACACCAGTAATCCTGGAAACAATTTGCCATCAATAAGCTGTCAGTAAGAAAAATACAGAGGAAAGACCTTTTTCTTTTTAACAGTGGGAGGTAAAGGCAGGAACGGGAGTGATCAACAAAACTCTACTAAAAAGAGACGTCAAGTTCAGCTCAGAAAAATGGGGATGTAGCTAATTAGTAAGGAAAAAATAATGACACAGAATCCAGGAAAACCAAGCACTTAACTGACAAAATTTTGAAGACTGCACCTGAAGTGTACGAGCTGCAAATGAGATCTATGGAGCATACTGATGGAGTGGAACTACAGGTAGGAGAGGAGCCTGAACCTCGGATCCAACTGTCTTAAAGCTGCCAGCATTTGAGTCGTATGGATCCAATAACCTATCAGTTGAGGATGGACAGAAGAAACAACACTGGATCAAACATTTATTGTGGCAAAAATTCTCTACCGAACACTGTCAGAAATGTTGGGGTAGCAAATGGTTGTAACTAAGGAAATTATTCTTTTGAGCTGGTATACAGGATTTGAATTGCCAGAAATAGTAAGGCCTTACTAATCTCAATCTTATTGGCTATTAAAAAAAAAAAAAAGCAAATATTAGAAAATGGAAATTAAAATCTAAAACTACTGAGGGACTGAATATTGCAAAGGAGATAAAAGAACTGGATGTGGGATTTTTAGGAGGGAGCAAATCGAGTAAAAATAAAAGGAATTTGTGGGAACAATACATGCAGCATAATGTTCAGGAGGAGGACTGAAATTTAAGGGACAGCAGGAATATGCAATGTTGCACAGAATGGCAATTGTTAAATGTATACTGCATGAAAACAACAAAAACATGCTAAATATGATTTGTTTTCTTTTCTATTACTGCGTATATATCTATACCAAAATGTCATCTTTAATAAAAATGTTTAAGGTTGAAAGTTCAAAAGGCTGAAAACCAAAATATCTAAAATGCAAAATATCTAAAGCATTTTTAATGCAAAGGGGGCAAGCCCCCTGCAGCCAACCTCCCTTCTAATGATATATATATATATATATATATATATATATATATATACATATACATATATATATATATATATATATATACACAAACTGTGAGGCCACACAATAGAGAAGGGGTAAATTCCCATGTTAGATATTTTGCATTTTAGATATTTTGGTTTTCAGTCTTGACATCATGGCAAAGATCCATAAACATATGTAGAGAGAAGCTGTTCTTCCTTTGCTGCAGTGTCACACAGAGACAGCAAACCAGCTCTACAATCTGTGGACTTCTGACAACTCTGGAAGCTAGTCTGTACAGACACATTTCCTTAAGTGCTTTAATTCCACAATTAGTGTTTGCCTCAGGAGAACACCATTGTGGTTTTCATTTGCAATGCATGTGTGTGTGTGATTTTTTAACCATTTTTACTGGGGCTGCATAACCATAGAGTTAGTATATTTAAGTAAGAGATGGGTGCAAGTCCCACCATGGGGGTGCATGGAGGGCTTGCCACCATAAAACAGCACTTTTTAATGACTATGACTTTTTGATGGGCTAAGATTTTACTTTTTTTTCATTTAGCTGGGAGACGAGGTGGAAACATGAGCCTGTGGCCAACTTACTGGTATATGAAATTATACTGTAGCAATGATCCTTATGATGAACATCTGTAGAAACTTTGCCAATATCAAAACGGTCTGTAAGAAATAGAGCAGCAGCAGATCACTGCCAGCTAAATACTCCCAGTATTATGAGAATATATTCAATATGAAACATCAAGCATAAATTCTGGAAGGTGCACACACATTCACCTAAGGGCAGGCAGGAGCTCCAGATGTAGTCAATGACACAGGCATTCCCAGAAATGGAGTGTTAGTCCAAAATGCTTATAGAATCGTTTACTTAGCATATCATACTCCAAAAAAACACAAAATAAAAACTAAATATAAAAACAAAAAGCAAAGGCTGAGCCCAAAGGACAACACCACAACCAAACGTAATATTCAAACCACATTTAATACGATGTTAGTGCTTTCGTTTTTAAACTTTAAAAACTTCCTCAGACATAAATTTCAACCAGAGAATGCTTAAGTATCAGAAAGAGACAAGTCATGTGAATGCTACCCTCACATGAAAAATTTAAAGACCTATCCTCATACTATATGCATACATAAATATATGTTTAAAAATTGCAAGCAATAATAAATAATGCAAAAATCAGCACCATAAGCATAAAAATATTCAGACAGCTTGTGGATATTGTCTGAATACTTTAAAATATGTTCCTATCTAAATACATATAAGCTACTCATAAATTTAAAAATAAATTTTAAAAAGTTTTTATTTTAAATTTAAGAGTAGCTTATATGTATTTAGACAGGAACATATTTAAAAGCATTCAGACAATATACACAAGCTATCTGAATATTTTTATGCTTATGGTGCTGATTTTTGCATTATTTATTACTGCTTGCAATTTTTAAACATATACTGTTTATGTATGTATATACTATGAGGATATGTCTTTAATTTTTTCATCTGAGTGTGGCGATCACATGACTTGTCTTCCTTCTGATACTTAAGAAGCATTCGCTGGTTGAAATTTTTGTCAGAAGAAGTTTTTAAAGTTTAAAAACGAAAGCACTAAAATCATATTAAATGTGGTTTGAATATTAAGTTTGGCTGTGGTGTTGTCCTTTGGGCTCTGCCTTAGCTTTTTTTTTTTTTTTTTTTTTTTTATATTTAGTTAGCATATCATACCAGTTTCACAGAAATGGGCATCTGATTATCAACTTTTTTTGAAGCTGGTCACAAAGACTTAAAGAAAATAATGTGTACAAAGGTTCATATCAGGAGATAGATTTCTATCTTAAACTTTGATTATCACCATACTGCATTTTAAGCACTCTGTCTTATCTTCACTTTATCTTATAACACATATACGTCATTTAATCTCTTTAATCTCTCTCTTCTGAAGTTCCCTGGTACAGGATGATATACTACCTACTGCCTTTATCAAGAACTAATTACTTGAGAAATGGTCTCTGCACAGAAGAAATATCCAATAGGCACAATTCATCCTACTCTTCTGACAATTCCCAACTCATGCAATGTGCCCAAGCATTCATCCCTAAAACCTCAACAGCAGCTATCTGTGCTAAATTACTTTTCAGGATGGTTACCTGCAGTGCTTTCTGAAGGATAGCTATTTATCAGGCATAAATTATAATGTTCTATGCTAAAACATATCCAAAGGTGAAAAATGGATTTTTTTCATAGTAATGCAGAGCAAGTGTGCATAAGAGTCAGTCATAAAGTAATTAAAGAAAAAGAAAAGCAGATACTAAGGCAAACGGTAACAAACATTGTTACTCTCTCTCCAGATCTAGCAAGATGTCACTTAGAAAAAACTAAGCGGCAATGGAAGCTGTTAAGGCTAAGCAAAAATACATGCCAATGTTGAGGCCTGGGCACTAAGTAAGCTCAGATATACTGAAGCCAAAGCTGTTTAGTTCCAAAGCTGTGTTTCAACTGCGGCAAATGTCTGATTAAAAAGTTGGTGGTTCTCTGAAACAGCATGAAACAAAATATCAAGGTTTCCTCTGTGGTTTAATGCATTTATTGGACATTTATACTGAAATGGTACATTTTTATACCTGTTTTCCTTACTGACAGTGATACTCTCACCATTTGGCACTAGTGGTTTTATTTCTGGATTACCGAAGTTTTCCACAGTAATCTGTATTAAAAAAAAAAAACTATATTGCAATGTTACAATGCTGGAATACATGATTACAGTTACAAAAATAATTAGCTCTTACTGAGGACAGTTGCACACATGCATCTGCTGTAACTTTAGATCTTCAAGTGTATTTCAGTCATTTTGTTACTGCAGGAGAGACAATCACCTTGCAATGCTTACTGACAGCTCTTCACAGTAATTCTTATACCTGTTCTAAAACTACAATTCTCCAACAGCAAGTTTAATTCAAAGATCAGATTTGTTGATTGACATATTATACATCTAGTGCCATCTCAATAACTAAATGATAAATGACAATATTCTGGAAAATGTTTATTCAAACTCTGACAGTCCGTCACTCTTACCAACAGTGTCACAAACACTTCCCCAAGCACACAATTAATTCCTTCATCCACACTTAATACAGTATATGTTGCAGAATAACCATATGCCTTCCAAACCTCAAATGCTGTTCTAATATAATGTGCAACACAAATGCATATTCAGGACAGCAAAATGGTTACAGACACCCTAATAAAAAAAAAATCCTCCTAAACTACCCACTGCAGTTTGGCATCCGTACTAAACACAAATACTGACTACAACTGAATATTGCAATGTTTAGAACCTCAGGATCCACCACCCTATATTTAGAAGAGCCAAACAGTGCACTGGGCATGCTGCCAAGCCCAAAGGTGCTACTAGACTGTCAACCCACGTACTTTCACCCTTATATCCTTCATCACTAACAAGTAGAGTTTTAAACAGGAAATCCATATGGTACACACTGACAAAGCCTGCTTTTCCAAACCATAGCTCCCTTTATGCTGCATGCTTATGTGCCTGCCCATGCCTGATGGAATTCCTGTGCATGCCCAATTTGTAGTTATGCACATGCCAGAAGATCATATTTGTTGTATTTGCCACTAAAGCATAACTGGTAAAGTACATTTATGCAGAACTGCTTTATTAATGCAGTTTACAGAAGTTACAAGAATCCAGCACATCAAGATATGCTACTTATTTAATAGCTTCTGAAACTGCATATATATTAATCTGAATAGACGACAGTCACATGAGCGGACTTCAGAGCTGAAAACAATTTAAATTGGATTGTCAGTTGTAACAGCCAGGCAACCCAAACCACCTCTTCTACACATAGCTCTCAACCTTTCATCTCCAAAATGAGGAACACTCACCTTCATAATAGTGAACAAATGGGCAAAATGTGGAACACATACTAATGGCTTACTAACAACTTCAACTAGGAAGGTCATAGAATGGTTACAATATGCTGGTTTTACTTATAAAGAAGATCCTTTAATGAATTAATATGATTAATTTGTATTTACCATGGAGTTCACTTAAAAAAATCCTAACACTAAATGTGTCACAGACTCTTTCAATGTGGAATTCTGAGGAACTTCGAGGAACATGAATTTTTTAAGACCCCAAATGAGGTACGTTCCTCGTAATGAGGTACACTTGAGAGGTATGCGTCTACACTTGTTTGGCACTTGAACAGACAGCTCTTAATCAACAAAATGCAGCAAATAAGTTATGGTATCAGTGCTAGGATGGAGCAAAATGTTGACATGCACATTGGCTGATTGCCTTATGCTTAGAGCAGAGTGGTAGTGAAGGGAACATGAAACAATATTTATTGTACTGCTGCACTTAAAGGAGATATTTTGAGAGAGATTGAGATCTTACATGTAGTCCTTTGGCAGCAGCGCATAGCGAGAGCGGGGTGAGGGGGGGGCAACAGCCCCAGGAGCAAAGTGCTGGGGTGGGGGTGTGATCAGCCAATCCTGACTGCTTTTGAATTCAACAACCAGTATTACATTTTTGGTCAATCTGAGCTCTGCAGCCCTCTGTGTGTTGTCTAAACTGCAACTGCTTGCTACACTGTAATAAACCATTTGCTACAGTTTAAAAGTAAAAAAAAAAAAAAAAAAAAAAAAAAAGTGCTGTCGTGTTCCATGCAGGCATGGTATAAAAAACTGTAAGAACTGTTTACTACATGTGTAGCAATCAGTTTGCTGCAGATTAAAAGAAGAAATGCTTTTTATACATAAAAAAATATGTTAAAGGAGGTCTGGGGCATGGCACAGAAACGGGACCTGAATGGCTGGGGCTGGAGGGAAGGGTGTGTGTGTTTCATTTTTTTCCTTCCATTCTTTTTTTTTTTTTTGCTTGGGGGGGGGGGGGGGGCTGGAGATAACTGAAAACAATGTGGAACTTTTAAGGTACAAGACTGATGAATGGTATAACTTTCAGACCTCATCTTCATTTATGCTTGAAACAGCTCAGTGTTCACCTAATTTTCCTCTAGCAGGTCCTGCCACTATAAACTTCTGGCAACATCTGAAGCAAGATGACTAAATTTAATACAGGGACAAATTTGATCTATATAGATGTCAGCAACTATCAATTTTTCAAGCAATAAAATGATCTAAAAATGTTTCCCAAGACTGAGAGAACCTGACAAACAATGTCCTTTTATGAATAAATGCACTCTGGGGCTGCTTCACCGTCTTAAGGGGAAGTAAGCCAATGTGAACACCAACTGTTCATTTCTATTTATATGGTCCTGGACTTCTGACTCTGTTGGTATATATCTTAAACAAAACTATGTACTTACCATAAAATTAGATCCATGCTGACTGATTTTCTTCTGGTTCAAACGTATGGGTTGTGGGATATGACCTCAGCACTGACTATGAATCTTCTTCTGATCCAGAGCTCTAACTCCTCCCCTACCCGTAATTCCCTGGACTCCACCTTACCTGTTCAGATAGAGTTTGCCTCTCACCCCTTGCCAGAAGCTGGAGAATGCCATACAAATGACCCCCTGGTTAGATATTCCTAAGCTGCTGAGGAAAAAAGGGTACAGGTTCACATGACGGTGTACAGATAGTCTACTAAACCATCTCAAAGCCATAGGTGACAATCTGGAGGGAGGGCATGAGAGAGGGAGTTTGAACCAGATGCAAATCAGACAACATGGATGTAACGTTATGGTAACTATATAACTTTTATATCCAATGTTGCCTATTTTCTTCCATTTCAAACATATGGGACAGAATCCCAAACTGTTAAACTGGTATTAAAAAAGGACATTCCGGAGTATGGTGGAAACAAAGGAGGATTGTGACCCGGATTGTACAGCCAGTTTACAGTGTGGCACAAATGTGTAACATAGACCAAGTGGCTGCAGAACATATATAATCAATGGACAGCCCCTAATGAAGGCTGCCAAGGTAGAAAATGCCCTAGTAGAATGAGCCTTTTGTTTACATGACAAGGGTAAATTATTCTTATGATAGCCAAAGGAAATGCAATCAGACAATCATCTCGACTGCTCTCCCAAACTTTGGTTTTGAAAATGAAATGAACAATTGATAGTCTCATCTTAACTGTTTTGTTCTGTGAATGTAGAATCTGAATAGTCTGTAGACATCTAATATATGCAACATGTATTCCCCTTTGTTTGAATATCTGGGGAAAATAAGGGTAGGTTTATGGACTGGTTTAGGTTTACTTTGGACACCAACTTAGGAATAAAGGACTCACTGGATCTAAGGAAGACTTTATCCCTGTGAAAAACTAAGTAGGGAGGTAACACATGAGTGCGCCTGTAACTCCAAAATTCATCTGGCTGATGTCACTGCCACCAGGAAATTTTAGGTCTGTTGTGGCTGCGGGTTCAAATGGAAACTGAGTCAGAGCTTGAGCATAATGGTGATGTTCCATGGAGGGGCTGGGTCTCTAATGGGACATCTTAGTAGGAAAGTACCTTTCAAAAAGCTTTAGAGATTTTAAGTGAAGCTGTAGGAATGCCCTTACATCCAACATGAAAACTTGAAACAGCAGCCATCTGAACCCTGATGGTGAAAAAGCTAGAACCGTCATCAAAAAGCTCAGATAAGAATTCTAGTATGGATGGAACAGATGTTAAAAAAGGATTGTGGCCTTTAGAAAGGGCAAAAATAGAGAATATTTTCCTTTTGCTCTGGTATATCTTTTTAGTGAACGGTTTCTGAGAAGCAGAAAGAATACTGATTAATGCATGGGAAGCCTGACATCTGTGGCTAAATTTAAAACTGGAGGAACCATACAGTTAAATTTCATGGACTTCTGATATGGAGGAGGCAGTCCGCACAGGTGAAACAGTAGGTTTAGACAGTGACTTAACATCCATGGGGGTATATACTAGTAGAAGACATAAGTAGGGGAACCAAGTCTATTGGGGTCAAAAGGGGGGCAATGAGGATAACCCTGGCCTTCTACTGACTTGCTTTCTGTATGATTTTATTCATTACAGGTAACAGTGGACAGGCATGTAGGAGACCTGGGGGCCAAATGCAGACCAGATCATCTCTGGAGTGAATGACCCTGTGAAGGGATCAGGGCAAAATACCTGCTGTACTTGTTGTTGTGATAGAAGGCGGAGAGGTCGCAGCAAGGCTGGCCCCAGCATCTAAAGATTAAATGTGCCACTGTAGGATTGTGGGACTCCACAGAAGGCATCAAAATGGTTCTGCTCAATTTGTCTGCGAACACATTGGTTAACCCCAGGATGTGCACTGCTACTAGACAGCAGTGTGAAGACAGTGCCCATTGCCAAACTCTCATGGCCCCTCAACAGATAAGAATGTGCTCCCCCCGCTTGCTGATGTACCATACCACCATGATGTTGTCCATCTGTATGGAAATCACACCCGTGGGGAGGAGGTCCTGGAATGCTTGCAACATTAGGAGGACCGCCCTTAGCTCCAAGACACTGATGTGAAGCCTGATCTCTAGGTATGACCATGTACCTTGGATCATTTCCCTTCAAAGTGTCCCCCCAAACCCTACAAGGGAGGTGTCCATGTTTACTACTGCTACTGGCTAATCTGATTGGAAAGGGCACCACTAAGTTACTGCTGGAGATGTTATCCACCAAGTAACATGCTGCTTGCAAACTTCAGTAATTTGAATCCTTGCATGTAATGGATGAATAGACTGAGACCATTGTATATTAAAGTCCACTGCAGTACTCTCATACAATATCTAGCTAGAGAAACCAATTGTGAACACAATGAGGCCTTTCGGATGCAAAACTAACCTCACTGATGGTGATGGGTGATGCAGGATCTGCATGGCTGTGAGGTGAAATGACAAAACTGGGGAAGGCTGACTATCTGAAGGTTGGTATCTAGGTGGCATCCTATAAATTCTATATTCTGGGCTGGAGTCGTGCGACACTTTGGTAGATTCACAGTAAGCCAAGTAGAAATTGGAACACCTGGTCCACGTGGTGCAGCAGTAGATACTGGGAGGTAGCAGGAGTCAATCATCAAGATACAGAAACGTGTATACCCAGCAGATGCAGGTGTGCTGCTACCACTGCCAAGTCTTTGTGAACACCCTGGGGGCTCTGGTGAGACCAAAATGCATTGCTTAGAATTGGTAGTTATCGGCTCCCATCCAGAAGCGGAGAAATCACCTGAACTGCTTTGTGATCTTGATATGACAGTAGGCATCCTGGAGATCTATGGAGCACATCCAATTGTCCTTCCTCAGTACAGGTAAAATGGACTGAATTGTGACCATCTGGAATTCTGTCTGTTTCACATGTTGGTTTAGGTGACTGAGATCCACAATGGGTGTGAGGCTCCCCGATTTCTTTGGTACTAAAAAGAACCTCAAATAGACTCCAGATTCCAACTGGTTTTGGGGGACCAGGTGGATGACCCTTTTCCAGCAGCTTTGAAATTTCTGTGGCTACTGAGTCTCATTGACTGGATGGAACACTGGGGACTTTTTTCTTTTTCTGAGGTGAAAGGGAAAAGGGAACTAAGAAGTCTTTGGAAATTATCATTAGCACCCAAGAATCTGAAGTTATGCTGTGCCAGGCTTGAGGATGGAAAGATGGGTGCCCCCTGAATGTCTCCTGAGCTCAGCAGTCAGTCAGTTGCTCAGGAGTGCTGATAGGCTTTCTCTGTAAAAGGATCAAGAAAGTCCTGGTTATGCAGTCTGCCTTTGCCTCTAGGGCGTCATCTGTTAGAATTACCTCCTCCTGCCGCAGGATAGGCTATCACCTGGGGAATCATGGTAAGAACTCTGATTTACAGAACCATATCTTCTCTGATCTCTGATTCCTAGAGAAGGTTCCTTGTGGATTAAGGAGAGAACTCCCACTACAGAGACAGAGTCTTACCATCATGTTGACTCCCAGTGAGTGTGCATTTAACCTTAGGCTCAAAAAGAGTTGAGCCATCATAGGGGCATTCAGAAAAGATGAGTTGTTGCCTTCTGCAAAGTCAAAAAAACCCATCCAGGCATTGCAGCACATGGTAATGCAAGTGCCTGTTGCTTTGGTTGTGCTATCAGCTGCACTAGAAATCAATTGCATGGCCACACTTGAAGTAGACTGTAGGGTAAAAAGCTGGGAGTCACCATTTTCTAGACATCCACAGGCAATACTCCCACAACAAATTTGATGATCTCTTTGGTCAAGTCCTTCTGAAATCTGGTTAGATGAGCCAAATAATTCAGCAATCTAAGGGTGAAAGTCACTGATGCATAGGCCTGTTTCACAAATTGTTCTTATCTAGAGGTTGCTGCTTCCACTACAGCATCTACTCATGGACCCTTGCTCCAGTGTTTCGTGTCCTTAGAAGCAGCTACAATGTGATCTGCTTTTTTTGGGAATGGGTTGCACAACATCATGGTCCTTCTATGACATTGATTCATGAGTATGATAAGGGGATTGATTTGTGGTGCCACCTAGGACGATGCTGGGCCAGAACCAATGGCTTCCAAGAACACTGACTAATCAGGTGAAGGGTCTTGGGATGACAAACACCTCCCTCTCCTCTAGGTCAGTGACTTTGGCGAATTACTCTGGAGAAGAGTCTATGTGCTCCATTTTGCATGTCCATTCTTTGAGAGTTCTTACTGGGGGAAAATCAGAAGCCTCTGAAAGTCTGAATCAGACAGGGAAATGGCAAAGCAGATCTCCCTGGAAACCAACTACTGTGTCTGACATAAGGGGAGGAAGCAGACCTCTGTGGGGGCATAGACAGCGCCACACTTGTTGGAGACACCTTATCTTTGGAACTTGCCAAACCCTTTTGAAGGCCTCAAAGGTCAACACTGGAGCTGGTACCGAGGATCCCCTCCGATCACAGGACAAAATGAGCCCTCAGCACTGATGGTTCCTGTCGCCAAAGCTGATCTTGAAGCCAAACTATCCAGGGCTGAAGCCCAGAGAGTGAGAGATATCTCAGAGAATCTCAGTGTCAACTCACCTCACAGCTGGACTTGGTGCTGAAGCTTCGGCTCAGAGTTTCTTATCAATCAGAGGGCATTGGTGTAGACAGAGAGAGGGAAGCAGTTGAAGTCATTAACAACGCAGGTGCCAACAAAGGTGCTCCAGGTCCAGTCAGATGCAACAACAAAGGACCTGAAGGGCAGACCGGTACTGATTCGGGAGGTGGAGGGGTACGATGGACCATACTTAGTACTTTCCCAGGGGAAGGCACCAGGAAAACCCCCAAGCTGGATTTGCATACTCAAAAACTTCCTTATCATCTTTGTCAACATCTTGCTCTGTGAGGCTTCAAGACAAACAAATACACAAGGCCACTGATGGTGGTCTGGAGTACCTCCTCTCTTGAAGAATAGGGGAGTGCTGTCTGGGACTCACCAGTTCTGGAGAACACCTAGTTCTTGGGGATGGAAAATGGAGAGAGGAACTGTCAAATCTGATCTGGGCGCACATTTTGTGTCAGGCCCAAGGGAAAATCTCAGCTCCGAAGTGCAATTTTTAACCGTTTTGGTAGGAGATTTGCTCTTTTCCTTATCTGGTTCCTTGCCCTGTTCTTTCTCTTGACCTTTATATTTAACTTTACATCTTGCTTCTTAGAAGGGGAAAAAGAGGAGCTTGAAAGTGTAAGCCCCTCTCTGTGCTGGAAGGAACCCTTTCAGAACCAACTTGTCCCTTATAGTCTGAAGGACCCTTGTGCTGAAGGTGGTGCAAGACAGGTAGTCCACATCCAAATGGGCAACACCCAAGCAATAAACACACACAGTGCAGACTCTGGAGGGAGCTTAGGTTTGCACTCCGAACATTTTTTGAACCCAGACCATTCAGCCATTGTAATTCTTGAGAGAGAAAATAGTCTATGAGAAATAAAAGTTATGTATTCACCATAAATATGCATCTGTGCTGTCCATTTTCCTTCTTCCTCAACAAATGTTAGGATTCAATCCTCAGATTCGACTTGGCTACTTTATTTAGATTCTAGGATCAGACTCTCGAGCGCTTCCCTTACACAATGTCCTAGACCATTAAGTTACCTCACATCGAGTTTGCTACTATTATACAATGTCACAACAAAGTATATCAATACGGTTTTGACAGAAAAATGAAAACTGAAAGATCAGGAGCACAAACAATTAAATTCCTGCCTTTTTTAAACAAGAAACATCTTTATTAAAACAACACTTACTACACAGGCAATCATACATTTAAATAAATGAAAACAAACCACACCAACACAATCCAAGCTGCAAGCATTTTACATCACAAACCATATCGACACACTCCAGTTGAAACATATAAATCACTTATAATCTACCCAATCTTTCTCACTCAAAACATGACATTGCTCATTTAAGTCCTGATGCCTTTTAGTCCGCATTCCTCCTTTGTATGCATTGTTCCCACAATTCCCATTTTTCCTATGTAGTTTGCTCCTACCCTTTTCTAAACATCTCAATTCCAGTTGTTTTATCTCTGTTACTATATTCATTACTTCCAGTATAGTTGGTTTAGATTTTGACTTCCCTTTTCTAGTAATTGCTTCTTTGCCAGCCACTAGTACTAAACACAGCAAGGCCTTACGATGTCTAGGCAATTCCAAATCTGTATCATAGCTCAGAAAAATTATCCTGCTCGTCAAACCAATCTGCCCACCCAGCATTTCTGACAGTGCATCCTGCAGGGAATCCTTAAAGTCTGCCAACTCACCACACTTTCAGAAAATATGTTCCCAATTACGTCTTTCTTCCCTTTCACACCTCCATTTACTGTCTGCCTGAGGAAAAATTCTCTGGAGTCTATTTGGGATATAAAAATATATACATAAACATTTTGAGGTAAAAATCCTAAATCTTTTAGATTTTATTGCATATTTGGGAGACATGCATATATCCTGCCATTGCTTCTTTCTGAATTGCTTATCCAATCTCTCTTCCCAATCCTTTCTAACCTCATCTGATTGATTCTTATAGTTATTGTGCAATATTTTATATGCTCTACTAATTATTCCTTTTTTAATGGTAGCTTCCATTCTACATTCATTTAAAACCTCTACCAGTGCTGGCCTTTCGTTTAGGACCACCCTATTTCATTCTCTCTGCCTATACTCTGATATCAATCCCTGATAGTGAAAGCAATCTCTAACCCACAGTCCAAACAAATTCTTGGTGTCTTCCCATTCTATCATCTTTCCCTCTCTAGTTATTTGCTCCCAATACCTTGGTTCCTTTGCCAGTTTTCTCCAATAAATTCCGGCCCCCTCTTGCCTACTGTCTGTATCCCTAATTGCAGTCAACCCTATTGGCAGAATCTCCTTAATCCATTCCCATGTTGATTTAGTTCTTAGAATACTTATGGATATAATATTTTACATCATTACTGTTATTCTCCTTAAATGGCTGCATCCAAAATCATAGTCTCTCTGTTTCTTTAGCTTCCCTCCTGTTTCATCCTCCCTTTCTATTTTGAATTACAGGTTTTTGCTTGTGCTATGTATAGGAGCCTTAACTGTGTAGCTCTGAAATAGCCTTTCAAATTAGGTAATCCCAGTCCTCCATGTTCTGCTTGAAGAATCAGCTTTTACCACTTGACTCTTGCCATCTTCCCCTCCCAGATAAAAGTCCTTTGCTCTAATTGCTACCCACAACTTCTCCTCTGCTTGATAACAACATGCCTGACTTGTGTATAAGGCCAAAGGGACTATAACTGCTTGTATCTTACTATCCATATCCATATAACAAAGTTTCCATTTTATCATTTTTTTTTTTATCTTTTCCTTCCCACATATCCTTGGCTGCCACACTAGAATTATTTTTAATCCATACTCCTAAATATTTCATTTTATCATGTCCCCATAAATATGGGTATTCCTGAACCAGTTCATGTGTGGGTACATAATTTACTGCTATTGCCTTTGTTTTAGCTTAATTAATTTTGTATCCCGTAAATATTTGAAACTGTCCCAAAATGTTCCACAACACTGATGTCTTTTTCTAGTTTTGTCAAGTACAAAATAATATCATTCTTACATCCTTGAATTTCTGAGCCTCTTATTTTCTTTGCCAATGGATGTAAATATAATGCAAATAATAAAGGGGAAAGAGGACACCCCTGTCTGGTTCCTCTGCTCAAGCAGAAATTAGCAGAGAGGACCCCACCCACTTTACATTTCGCCTCCAATCCCTCATATATTCTCCCAACCAACCTTATATTTTTTTTCAGGAAATGCAAATGCTTCCATTGCCCAGCTTATTCTGTCAAATGCTTTCTCTGCATCAAGACCCACCAACTACAATGGTGTTTTCTTACATTCTATTTCCTGCTGGATCATCAATGTTCTGTTAATGTCAAATATTTGCCCTCCCTCCACAAAACCACACTGATCAATACCCATCAGTTTTGGCATTATGTTTGCCATTCTTTTAGCCATTATAGTCAAACACTTTATAATCATGGTTTAAGTATTGAAATGGGCTTGTATGAAACTGGATATGACTGATCCTTACCCTCTTTAGGTTTTACAGCTACCACTGCTTTCTTCCAGGAAGGTGGTACTTCTCCTCTTAAGATTCTGATAAACAAAACCTTCCAGAGCTTTATTGTTTTTTTTCCTTCTAGCTTCCAAACTTCCAGAGGAATACCTGTACTCCTGGGACTTTCCTGCAGATTGGTTATACATTACAATTTATATCTTATCTCCTCCTATCCTAACCACTAGTAATTAAGCCTCATCTACCTCTAACCGTGGCATATTTAAATCTTCCGTAAACACTTCCATTTGTATCTTTTCTTGATTTTCACATTTCTCTGCTTTACAGACTCTCTCACAGAACTCCCAAACTATTTATACCACCTCTACAGGACCTCTTGGTAATTGCTTTATTATAGTCTAAGTTTGGCAATAGCCCTTTCTACTTTCTGTTGCGTCAGTCATCGTGCTAAAAGTTTTGTGCTGTGGTGTTATCAAAAAGTTGCTTAACAGCAATCTTTCTAAGCTCATGCATATTATCAAGGTAATCCCTTATTTTCTTCCTAACATTCTGCAGTTGATCCTCTTCTTGTTCTGTGAGATTTCCTCTATTCTGCAATACTTCAACATCTGTCAGCCCATCTAAATAATTATGGTTACATCTTAACCGTAACTCCCTTTGTTTTATTTCCATAATATTTTTAAACGCCACCTTAATTTTATTTCACTCCCTTTGCTATATTTTCAGAAAAAAATTCTATCCTCTCTAACAGCTCCTGAATAATCTTCACTACCCATTCCTTAAATTCCTCTCTTTTCAACATATAGGTGGGAAAGCACACATTTCTCATTTTTATTTCATTACCCTGTCTTTTTATTTTAGCTATTATTGGCACATGATCTGAAATAGTTATTGGGTGGGTATCAAGACCTTCAATTAAATGCACATCTTCCTGTAAAATGTAAATTCTGTCTATCCTAGCCCATTTTTTACATCATGGGGAATACTATGTAAACTCACACTCTGAACTCCTATTACTGAATTCACATCTTCCATGCCAAATATTTTCATACATTTCTTCAAAAATCTATCCTCCTTTGTTATATATATTTTGCCTTCTGGCCCCCCCAGACACATTTACTGCGGCAAATCAAATTCCAGTCCCCAGCTATGAGTAATATTCCTTGATGAAAACTCATTTCTCCCAGAATTTTCTTAAGCTACATTATAACAGTTTTAGGTGGAATGTAAATACATGCCAGTCTAATCCTCCTCCCTTGCCAGTAGCCACTTAGCACTACAAATCTACCATTGTTATATTTTTTATCCTGTTCTACCACTACTGGAGCTCCTCTTGCAATTAATATAAGTACTCCTATGTTCCTCTGTCCCAGGTATTCCTCTGAATAACCATCTTGAAAACCTTTACCAAATTCACATGTTCAATTCTTTCAAAGTGTGCCTCCTGTACCACAGCTATTTCTCTACATTTTTAATATAGTTCACTATTCCTCCTTGTTTGTATTTATCTGTGAGGCAATTTACATTTAAAGACATTAAAGCAAGAATACTGTATTAAAAAGTTACTACTCCCACCTTTTATGTATAACACTTTTTTGTTAAATGTCTATCTCCAGCTTTTGTGTTACATGCATACACTGTTTGGCAGGTTTAACTTTTACACAGTTGCTTCTGGTCATATACATTTGAGCCTGTCACATCTTATAAAACTTACTTTACTGAAAGCTCTCAAACAAAAACACACAGACTGAATAACCCCCTAAAACTTATTAACTTAATACTAACACACAAAACCATGTACACCTTCAAATATTGAAGTTTTAACCTCCTAACCGGAACAAAAGTCCCAAACTGGCAGCCACACTCATAGACTTGAGTTAACATAGAAGAAAGGTCATCCATGCTAAGATGCACGGTGTAATCTCTGTACCTCTCCCAGCTGGGAAAACTCCTGAATATTTTCAGGTAACATTAACTAATTTGGGAAAGCCCCAGAATGCTTTCAGAGAACATTATCTACTTTGGGAAAACCCCCGAATGCTTTCAGAGAACATTATCTCCTAGCCAATTTCTCTTTTTCCTCAGCCAATTATTCTCCACCAGACTATAGCCAGTTTCTCTTTATCAGATTGTCTCCATGGCGACATGAGAACCAGCCAGCCAGTTTCTCTTTATCAGATTGTTTCCATTGACACATGAAGACCAGCTGCAGAATTGTTACTGAGCATACATAGTATTTGCTGGAAAAAGCCTCATAATATTCAATGTTCTTTTTCATTTACTTGCTCTCTCTTAAAACATGTTACTAAATCAATCTATGATCTTTAATCCAGTCATTCCCCTATGCAATAATGAGAAAAAGCACATTCATTTTTCTTTTAACCTTCTTTTTAACCATTTTTTGTTATACATTGCAGTGCCTATATTTCTTAAAAATGAACAAGAGCAGAGAGAGAAGGGAGGAGAAAAAAAAACAGCAGCACCTGTTTACAATCCACATTATACTTAAAAATAACAGAAAAAACTTTACCTTATAGCATGTGAAGAAAACATGCCACAACATTGGTACTATTTAAGAAAAATGATAGTTACCTACAGTTAATTTTCTTCCTGTTCTTCCACTCCCCAAAGCACTTTTCCAAACATTAATGACATGAAGTAGGGCATATGCTTTAGAGTTCCCCACAAATCCATCTAATTCTGAAAAATCCAATATTTCAAGATTTTCTTGTTCTCACATGTTTCACAATTATTGCATTGTTACTGGTTTTATTAGTGTTCATCTCCAAAATCCTCTCTACTTCATTTCCAATGTACTCATTATTCTTCTAGTCAACTTTCATGCTCCCTTCCTTCTTTCCAACATTTTCCATTAAAAAAAATGAAAAGGTTGCACAGGTACAGTCCCTCTGCGATCTTTATTACCAAAACAAGAAGCAGAATCACCTTCTGTTTCATAGCTTACTTTTTGTTGGACAAACTTTTGTATTTCCTCCTTACCATGTACTTCATCAAAAAATGATTTTGTCCCTCCAGGGAAGAATGCCTTGAAGACAGCTGAGTACAGCAGTTTGAATCTCACACCTGCATCTAGACATTCTCTGAATAGTGGAATACATTTGCTCCTCTTCTGTCTTGTGTACAATGAGCAATCTTTCTCCACAAACACTTTGCTGTCTCCCACTTTTAGTACTCTGTCCTTCTGCCTCAATTTTGTCAACTCCTTCTGCTGGTAGGATCGCATCTTTACTATTAAAGATCTAGGTTGCTTTCTTAAAGCCAAGTTTGACACATGTACACAATGTGCCCTTTCAATTAAACTCCTGCTGTGAAATACCAGTCCGGTTGCTTACTTAAGCTTTCATAAAATTAATGCACACTTTTCCTTCCAGCTTCTCTGGTATAGCCGTAAATCTCAGGTTTCCCCTATGTGCTTTGTCCTCTAATTATATTATCTCTTCCGAAGCAGTCTCATATTTAGCCAGCCTTTCTTTTATTTCGACCTCTGATTTTTGCAGCTTTATCATCTCATCTGAATATCTATTTAAAGCTTCTTCCATTTTTTTCCACCCGCTTCTTGTTTGTGTTGATATACTCCATCAGTGTTTTTTTTTTATTTTAACCAGGTATGTATGCAGTTGTCTTGTATCTTCCTGTAGGTTACTGGAAATCATGTCTGAATGTTGCACTGATATTTGCTGAACGGCTGCAGAACTTTCCCCATCAGTGTTTCTCCTCACTTTTTGTAGCTGATTTTTTCCAGGTCTTCTGTATTTCTTTATTCCTGGCATCCAGGCAGTAGCCAGTTACTGAAATTTCTCCATAAACACAAGTCTATCAGCCTTCTCTACCAACTTTGTTTTCACACTGGGAGACCTAGAAATAAGCTGTTACTCAATGTGCAGCCATCTTGGAAGTGGCTACAGTAACTCCATGTTTGTGGAAAAAAAAATAAAGTGGTTCTGAAGAGACTGATTGGAGTTCAGAGACTCATCCTGCTGAAGTTATGGCCACCAGGAAGATCAATTTCCAAGACAGAAACTTAAGGTCTACCGTAGCTGATGGTTCAAAAGGTGAATGCACTAAAGTCTGTAATACCAAAGTCAGGTCCCAAGGTGGAGTGGGGTCCCTAATTGGGGATCTAAGTAAGAAGGTACCTTTGAGAATGGCCTTACATAACTTGGATGAAGCCAAAGGAGAAGCATTATCTCTGATGTGGAAGTTGGAGATGGCTGCAAACTGAATTTTAATAGTGAAGAAACTTGCTCCTCTTGGAAAGATGGAGGCAAGGAAATCTAAAGCAGCAGGGAATGGAGCACTGAAAAGATTAAACTCTCTTTGATGAGCCCAAAAAGAAAATCTCTTCCATTTACTCTTGTAAATCCTCCTAGACAAAGAATTTGTCGAATTGGGGAGGAAAGCCTGGTTTGTCTAGCCATCATTGGAACTGGAGTAACCATGTAGTCAACTTGAGGCCTGCAATACTCATATGAAACATCCCTGACAGCTGTGACAAGAAGTCTGAAGACATATTAGGTGAGACCATAGGAAGGGAAACCACACTTGCCAAGCCCAGAAGGCAGCAATGACAATTACTTCCTCAATGGTTGCGCTTTCTAAAGAAACTTGATGATTAGAGGCAGGGGCAGTTAAGCATAAAAGAGACTAGAGGGCCAAACATGGACTAGAGCATCTGTCAGTGAATGTCCCTGAGGGGGAATTAGGGCAAAGAACCTGGGAGCAATGACAATTACTTCCTCAATGGTTGCACTTTCTGAAGAAATTTGATGATTAGAGGCAGGGGCAGTTAAGCATAAAGGAGACCAGAGGGCCAAACATGGACTAGAGCATCTGTCAGTGAATGTCCCTGAGGGGGAATTAGGGCAAATAACCTGCTGCATTTGTTGTTGAAGGGAGAGGCAAATAGATTACAGCACAGCTGACTCCATTTGTGAAAGATCATATTTGCCACTAACCGAGACACCACTTATGAGGCACCAGGATGGTCCTGCTAAACGCGTCCTCTAAGATGTTGGACTTATCCAGTACATGCATCGCTATAAGAAAGTGGTTGGAGGAGATCGCCCACTAACAAACTCTCACTGCTTCTTGGCAAAGGGGATAAGACCTGGTTTCCCCCTGCTTGTTGATGTGCCAGACTACTGACATGTTGCCTGTTTGAATAGCAGTAGTTCCTACAAGAAGACAGCTATGAAGGGCTTGCAACATTAGAAGTACTGCTCTCATCTCTAGAGACATTTATATGCAAATTGGCCTCTTCTAGGGACCATGTACCTTGAATGGTGTAATGCTGCCCCAACCCAACCAAGAGGCATTCGTGGTCAATGTGGCATTTGGGGGAGGAAAAATAAATGGATGTCCTTGATAAATCTCCTCGAAGTGTATCCACCACAGCAGGGATTTTCTGCAAACCTTGAATAATTTTATCGAAGTCATAATGAATGTTGATGAAAAGACCATTGCACTACTTAGTGTCCACTGAAGAATTCTCATATGATTGCAGGAGCCATCAAGCCTAGAGCTTTGAGTATCATTTCTGCTGGGAGAGAAGGATGAGAAAATACCTGTGACATATGACAAGAAAGAAAGAACTCTGTTTTGAGGCAAAATAGCTAGATAATTGACTGTGTCTAGATGAGACCCTATAAACTCCAATACTTCAACTGAATTGTTGTGAATTGGCCAGATTGACAGTAATTCCCAGAAAGTGAGATAGTTGGAGCAAGTAATCCCAGTCTGTTTCCAGAAGATGCCTGGTCAGGGCAGTAAGGAGCCAGTCGTCTAAGTAAGGAAATGCTCTGAATCCGAGCAGTCTTAGATGATCTGCTACCACTGCCATGCATTTGAACACCCTGGGGGCTGTGGTGAGAATGAAGGGCAGGGCTCTGAACTGGTAATGACTGGATCCCAGCCGGAAGCATAGCTATCTTCAAGAGCACCTGTTCATTTTGATGTGATAGTACGGGTCTTGAAAACTGACAGAACACATCCAGTTGTCCTTCTGTAGGACAGGCAGAATGGACTGAACAGTGACCATCCGGAACTTGAATTCTTTACAAACTGGTTCAGATGACGGAGATCTAAAATGGGTCTCAGGTCCCCTGTTTTCTTTGGCACTAAAAAGGACCTTGATAAAATTCCAGATCCTCTTTGGTCTGAGAAGGCCTCTCGGATGACTTTTTTTTAATTATTACAAGAAACACCTCAGCATTCGTGAAAATCTACTGGCAATCATTAGCGGACCGGAGTTTCGCTCTGGCGACCCCTTACCGGGAAAAGCCGAAAGACAAACAATTACAAGAAACATCTTTATTAAGTTATCATATGTGGCAAAGACAATCTTACATTTACATAAATGAAAATAAATCATAGCAGCTTAATCTCAGTTGCAAACATTATACCTTACAAACCATGCCAACACAAATGTAGCTGCAAACATTAATACATCACTTTTAATATATCCAGTCATTGTCTCATTCAGATCCTGCCTTCTTTTAAACATTGCTCCTCCTCCTCTGCATGTAGTGGTTCTACATTTCCCTGTGTAATTTATTCCCACCCTTTCCTAAAGATCCGAGTTCCAGTTGTTTCATCTCTGTTACTAACTTTGTTACTTCTAGTAAAGTTGGTTTAGACTTTGGATTTCCATTTTCTAGTTATTGCTTTTTTGGCAGCCATCATAATTAGACTCAGCAAGGTCTTACTATGTCTAAGCAATTCCAACTCTGAATCACAGCTCAAAAAAATCATTTCTCCAGTCACTCCAATTTGCTCACCCAGCATCTCCAACACAACAGTCTGCAGGGAATCGTTAAAGTCAGCAAACTCATTACACTTCCAGAAAATATGTTCCCAGAAACCTCTTTCTTCCCCATCACATCTCCAACATTTGCTGTCTACCTGAGGAAAGATTCTTTGGAGCCTGCTTGGGGTATAAAAATATCTATGTAAACACTTCAAGGCAAAGATCCTAAATCTTCGAGATTTTGTGGCATATCTGGGAGACATACATATATCCCACCATTGTTTCTTTGTGAATTGCTTATCCAATCTCTCTTCCCAATTCTTCCTAACCTCTTCTGATTGATTTTTATAGTTACCATGCAACATTTTATATGCTCTACTAATTACTCTGTTTTTAGCAGCCACTTCTGTTCTAGATTCTAAGAACTCTACCATTTCTGGTCTTTTGTTTAAGACCCCATATTTCTTTCTATTTGCCTGTACTCTGATATCAATCCTTGATATGGAAGGCATCTCCCACCTGCAGATCAAATAAGTTCTTAGCATATTCCCATTCTATTACCTTTCTCTGTCTAGATATTTGCTCCCAATACCTTGACTCCTTTGCCTGTTTTCTCCAGTTTACTCCAATCTATCCTGCCCTCTCTTGCCTATTTGTCTGTATCCCTAATTACAGTCACCCCTATTGGTACAATCTCCTTGCCTGTATTGGCTTAGTTCTTAGAATTCCTTCTGCAACTTTATGAATATAATATTCTGTATGATTGTTATTCTCCTTAAAGGTTTGCATCCAAAATTCCAGTCTCTCCCTGTTACTTGAACTTCCCCATTTCTTCATCTTTTTCTATTTTGAGTTATAGTCTTCTGCTTGTGCTATGTATAGGAGACTGGGTACCTGACAAATCTTTGAACACTCAAAATTTCAAATGGTACATGGTCGAGACCAAACGTACGAAATTTTGAGTGTTCGAAGATAGACTTTCAATGACGCCATATGGTCATAGGGAGAATTTCCCTTTTCTGCACTGAACTACGGTCTTTGAGTTGGTATATTTAAGCAGGGGGGTGGAGGGCGCCGTTAGTGTTTTTTTCTTTTTTTACTTTTTTTATTTGATGTTCGAACATCCACATGTCGAACATTTGGTCTCGACCATGTAATGTTCAACATTTTGGATGTTCTAACATTTAACATAGACCCTAGGAGCCTTAACTGTGTTGCTCTGAAATACCCCATTCAAATCAGGTAATCACAATCCGCCCTGTTATACTGGTAGAATAAGCTTATCCCACTTGACTCCTGCCATCTTCGCCTCCCAGATAAAATCCTTCAACTCTATTACAATCCACAACTTCTCCTCTGGTTGATAAAACTATGCATGACCTTTATACAAAACTAAAGGGATTACAAACATTTTAATTGCTTGTATTTTACTATCAGTATCCATATAACAGAGCTTCCATTTTCTCAGTTTTTTTATTATCTTTTGTTTGGTCTCTTCCCTCATATCCTTAGCTGCCACATTGGTATCACTTTTAATCCATACTCCTAAATACTTCATTTTATCATGTCCTCATAAGTATATATATTGCTGAACCAATTTGTACGTGGTGACATAATTTACCGCTATTGCTTTTGTTTTGGCTTCCTTCATTTTGTACCCCGAAAAGGTATGAAATTGTCTCAATATGTTGCACAGCACTGTAATGTCCCTTTCTGGTATTGTAAGGTATAACATAAGGTAATCTGCAAATAGAGCCAGCTTCTCCTGACTACCACACCAACTATATCCTTGAATTTCTGAGTCCCTTATTTTATTTGCCAATGGTTCTAAATATAATGCAAACTACCAAGGAGAGAGGACACCCCTGCCTAGTTCCTCTGCTCAAGCAGAGATTATCAGAGAGGATCCCACCACCCACTTCAATGTTCGCCTCTGATCCCTCATACATTCTCCTAATCAACCTTATCATTTTTTTCAGGGAATGCAAATGCTTCCATTGCTCTGCTCAAAGTCCCAGCTCACTCTGTCAAATGCTTTCTCTGCATCAAGACCTACCAACAACAGTGGTACTTTCTTATATTCTGCTTCCCTCTGGATCATCACTGTTCTGTTAATGTTGTCAAAAGTTTGCCTCCCCTCCACAAAACCACACATCCATATCTATCAATTTTGACATCATTTTTGTCATTCATTTTGCCATTATAGACAAACACTTTACAATCATGATTTAGTATTGAAATGGACCTGTATGAAGCTGGATCTGATGGATCTTTAAGCTCTTTAGGTATTACAGCTACTACCACTTTCCTCCAGGATGTTGGTACGTCACCTCCTCTTAAAATACTGTTAAACAAAACCTTCCATTTCTTTATCAGTTTTTCCCTCTTAGCTTCCAAACCTCCACAGGAATACCATCAATTCCTGGGGACTTTCCTGTAGATTGGTTACACATCACCATTTTTATTTCGTCTCCTACTACCCTGTCAGTAATTGAGCCTCCTCTGCCTCTAGTCTGGGCATATTTAATACTTTCATAAACATTTCCATTTGTACCTTTTCTTGATTTCCAAATTTCTCTGCTTTATACAGACTTTCACAGAATTTTCTAAGTATTTCCAATACTTCTAGAGGATCCTTTATCTTCCTTGATATAATAGGCTTCCTCAGCTTGGTGTCAGCCCTTTCTATTTTCTGTTGCCTGAGTCGTCATGCTAAAAGTTTTTGTGCTCTAGGGTTATCATCAAAAACAGATGCTTAACAGCATTTTTTTTAAACTCTTACATATTACTGATGTAATCCCTTATTTTCTCTTTAGCATTTTGCATTTGCTCCTCTTCTTGTTCTGTGAAATTCCCCCTATTTTGCAGTACTTTAACATGTCAGTCCCTCTAAGTAATTATGCTTACTTATTAACCATCTCCCCCTTTATTTCCACCCCATTTTTAAATTCCACTTTAATTTTATCCCACTCCCTAGCTATATTTTCAGAAGAAATTTTTATCTTCTCCAATAGCTCTTGAATAATTTCCACTGCCCATTCCTTAAATTCCTCTCATTTCAACATATAGGTGGGAAAGCACCAGTGTCTCATTTTTATTTCATTACCCTGTGTTATTTTAATGATTACTGGTGCATAACCTTAAATAGTTATTGGGTGCATATCAAGACCTTCAATTAAATGCACAGGTACCGGTGAAATGTATTCTTTGTCTAGCCTAGCCCAGTTTTTGTATCATGGAGAACAGTATGTAAATTCACTCCAAATTCCTAGTACCGAATTCATATCTTTCATACCAACTGTTAAAAATCTTCCCGCCCTTGTTATATTTTCCCCTCACCCCACCCCCCCACATCTTCACTGTTGCAAATCAAATTCCAGTCCTACCTTACGTAATATTCCTTGCTGAAAGCTGATTATTTCTCCCGGAATTTTCTTAAGCTCCATTGTAGCAGTTTTTGGTGGAATATAAATACATGCCAGTGTAATCTTTCTCCCTTGCCAGTAGCCCCTTAATATTACAAATCTTCCATTACTGTCTTTTATATTTTCTTCTATTACTACTGGAGCTCCTCTTGCAATTAATAAAAGTACTCCTCTCTTCCTTTGCCCCAGATATTCTGCTGAATACCCATCTTAAAAAACTTTTTTTTATCAAATTCACATGTTCAGTTCCTTCCAAATGTCTCCTGGAGTATAGCTACTTGCACTCTACATTTTGCTAATATAATTCACTACTCTTTCCTTTTTGTATTCATCTCTGAGGCCATTAATGTTTAAACACATTATAGAAAGAATCACGTTCTTGAGGGATTATTCTTTCCATTTATGTAGAACATCTTTTTTGTTAAATGCACGGTTCCAGCTTTTGTATTCAATGCATGTACCGTTTTGGCAAGTTAATCTTTTATACAACTGTTTCTTGTTATTTCAATTTGAGCCTATGTCACATCTTGCAGATTATTTTTGTTTTACTGAAAACCCTCTCACACACATGCACACACGTACAAACTCACAGGCAAAAACACACACAATACACCAGTAAAACCTAATAACTTACCATATGCAACTATGTACATAAAAAGAACAAACGTTCTAAAATGATAGCCACACCACCCACAAGCTTCAGACACCCAAAACGAAAGGTCATTCAAGTTAAACACGATACAGCCTGTGCTTTTAGTAAAGGCTATTTGATTTTTGTCTCATTTTTATATCCCTCCCACCTAAGAAAACACTTAAATGCTTTCAGTAAATATTTTCTCCAAGCCATTTCTCTTTATCAGATTGTCTTCTGGTGACATGCAAACCAGACACAAACTGCTAAGAATACCTTGTTTACCAGAAAAAAGCTGTATAATATTCAATATTCTTTTCCATTTACATGTTTTGTAACAGACTTGTTGCTGGATAAATCCTAGGGTTAACCTAATAATTTGCCTATGCAAGCATGAGAAAAAGCACAATTTTTCTTTTGCCATGCTCTCTCAACCAGACCCTTCCTTTCTCTCTTTTTTTCACATTGCAGCGCCTACATTTCTTAAAACTGACCAGGTAAAATGGCAAAAGATGGGAGAAAAAGAACAAAAGCACCTGTTTATATTAATATCCCCATTACATTAAAAAAAGAACTGAAACAGCTTTACTTCATAACTTGCAAAGAAAATTATGCAACATTTAAACATTACCATTAAGAGGAAAAAAAAGTTTTACTAAGTCTCCCTTCTCCTTCCCTCTGCAAAGCATTTCTCTGAAGCTTAATGACATAATATAGGGCATATGCCTTACAGTCCCCTACAAATTCAGCAAAGTCCAAAAAAATCCAATATTTCCAAATGGTCTTGTTCTGCTATGTTTCACAAATATAATTACTGGTTTATAATCCCACATTTGTTTGTTTACAGGTAACTGATTTTATTCTCCAAACATTAATAACATTAAGCAGGGTATATGCTTTAAAGTTCCCCACAAGGTTAACTAGTCCAAGGAAGTTCAATATTTTCAGATTTTCCTGTTCTGTCACATTTCACAAGTACAATTATTGCTTTATCATCCCAGAGTTGTCAACTTCCAAGTTACTAGCTTTAATCCTGTTCATATCCATCTCCCAAATCCTGTCACGGTTTCATTTCCAACATATTCCAGATGCTTCTAGGCAATTGTGTTTTCTTCCTTCTCTCAGGCAACTGAAACAGTGGAAAAGATTTCACGGGCTCAGTCTCTCTGTAATCCCTAGCACCAGGTGAACACAAAGCAGAACCTCCTTCTGATTCACAAGCTCACTCTTTGTTGGACAAACCTTTGTATTTCCTCCTTAGCATGCACTTTATCAAAAATGATTTTGCCCCTCCAGGGAAAAACACTTTGAAGTTGGATGGGTCCAGCAGTTTGAATCTGATGCCTGCTCTTCAACATTCTCTAAATAATGGAACACATTTACTTTTCTTCTGCTTGGTGTACACTGAGTAATCATTCTTCACAAACACTTCACTATCTCCCACTTTTAGAACTAGATCTTTCTGCCACAGTTTTGCCAAAATCAGCTCCTTCTGTCGATAAGACTGCATTTTTACTATTAAAGGTCTAGGTTTTTTTTTAGTAGCAGATTTGGAGCATACACATGATGTGCCCCTTCAATTAACAGTTCCTGTTGTGGAATACCAACCCAGTTGCTTATTTATGCTTTCATAAAATTAATACAGTCTGTTCCTTCCAACTTTTCTGGTACAGCATAAAATCTCAGGTTTTCCCTACATGCTCTGTCTTCTAACTCTATTATGTTTTGAAACATCTCTTCTTGTGCAGTCTCATATTCAGCCAGCCTTTTCTTCATTTCAACCTCTGAGTTTTGCAGTTCTGTCATCTTATCTGAATATCTGTTTAAAGCATCTTCCTTTTTTCCATCTTTTTGTTGTTTGTGTTCATATACTCCTTCAGTGTTTCATTTATTTTAACCAGGTCCATGTGCAGCTGCTTTATACTCTCCTGTAGGTTACTGGAAGTCATGTCTGGAACTTGGGAGTGCTTCTTGCTGAACCACTGCAGTACTCCTCTCAGTCTGCAATTCTTTCTCACATTTTGCAGCTAATTTTCCTTCATCCTTTATATTTCTTTTTTTCTGGCATCCGGGCAGTGCACTTACTAGTCAGTTACTTAAATTTACACAGAAATCTAGGTCCACTGGCCTTCTTTGCCTCTGGTTTGCGACTGGGAGAACCAGAATTAAGCTGCTATTCAATGTGAGGCCATCTTGGAATCCTCCTCTTGGATGACTCTTGTCCATCAGCTTTTGAATCTCTAGAGCTGCTAATTCCTCCGACTGGGTGGAACTTCAGGGAACCATTTCATTTTCTTTCAGACAGCTTGTAAAATGGGAATAAAATAACCTCCAGTTATGACCCTTTGCACCCATGGATCCCTTTTGTGATGGCTATCCAGGATTTTAGGTGCAAGGACAAGTGCCCCCTGACTACCTCCAGAGGAGGGCAGTCGGGGAACCTTCCAGGAGCACTGAGAAAATCTGTCTGAGAACGAATATCGAGACCGTTGACTCTGCAGACCCCCTCTTCCACTTGGGTAGCACTTTCCGTTGCAGCTATTCCCCTCCCCTCTGCTTCTGTGGGGAAAAAGTCTCCAGGTGACACTTGGAAATGTCCTTGACACTTCCAGAACCACAACTTTTTACCACCCCGTTGATTCCTAGAAAAGGGTCTCACAGCAGACAAGGTCTTTCCATCTTTCTCACAGCAGGAAAGAGTCTGTCACTGTTGGCCCAAACAAAGAAGATCCATCAAAATGAGCACTGATGAATGAGGCCTTGAAGGTCTCTGTAAAACCACACAACCGCAACCAGGCATGCCTCTTAATGGCTATGCCTGAACCGGCCGCCAGAAAGGAACCTTCAGCTGCATGCGAGATTAACCTCATGGACGCATTAGTAATAGATTGCAGGGTGGCCAGTCATGAGGACAAAGACTTTTGTTTATCTACGAACATGAACCCAGGAGTAGAGTTAGAGAGTTCCTTAACTAAGTCCCTCTGTAACCTTGTGAAATGTCACAAAAAAAAAGAACGAATAGAACAGAAAACGCTCTCTTTATTAGTACGAACAAACAAAGCTTTCGGAAATACCCCTTCTTCAGTGTTTAATACAATTAAAAATAATCTTATAAATATATGTAATGAATCACAAACCACCTGACACAGCCCTCCAATTTTAGACAAAAATAATACAAATAATTTTATTTTTGCTTAAAGTCATTATATTTATTAATTGTATGTCTTATAAAAAATTATTTATAAATTTTATTTGAGTTTTACATACACCTCTAAGGATATATAGATGTAGCACATATTTTTTATGTAATTGTGTTTTAATGACAACTTATTAATTATGCTAAATTTGTGTACTGCTATGTGTTTTTATTGGAGGGCTGTGTCAGGTGGTTTGTGATTCACTGCATATATATATAAGATTATTTTTAATTGCATTAATCAAACACTGAAGAAGGGGTATTCCCGAAAGCTTTGTTTTTACTAATAAATAGAGTGTTTTTTTGTTCTATTCGTTCTTTTTTTGTGACCAATGACATAAGGAATAGCAGAAATTTAAACCACGGTTGAACTGGACGTTTGACCTTGTGAAATGTGCCAGGTAATTCATTGACCATAAGGGAAAGGACAGTGAAGCATACACCCGCTTCATAAACCTGTCCCAACACCTTAGACTTCCTATTAGGAGATAGACAGTGGAGATCTGTTCAGCCAACTCCTTCTTAGCAGCTGCCACAACAACCATGGGATCTACAAGGATTCTCTTGGTCCAGTGTTGTTTGTCGGAGGAAATGCTCAAAATCTTGTCTGGGTGTTTGGGGATCGGTTCTATGAAGTCCGGCTCCTTCCATGCCCAGTGGGAGGCAAAGTCTATAAGCTCATCTGCAGGTGGGGTACACCAAGACGTAGATGGTCCAGACCTGAAGGCTTCCAAAAACACCAATTCCTCATGGAAAGAGTTTTTGGGAAGACCAACCACCTTTCCGGTGAAGGATCTCTAAGATGTCTCCAAACGAGACATTCTCAGGTGGAGATCTAGGGGATACTTCCCCCTCATCGAAATTGGCATCTTCTGTGAGGAATTCCTGCGAGGAATCCACGTACCTCCTTTTGCATGACCTCTTCCAAGGAACCTGTTCGGTGGGGTGCTCTGGATAATTGTTGGAAGAAGCAGGGAATTCCCTGATGGGAACTGCTTGGAAGCTCATACAGGTTGGCTGCCACCAAAGTGTAGGATGAGTAGATTTAGATAAAGGATCTGAAGAGGGAACAGGGAATGTATCTGACTGCGCAAGAGTCGAAACTGCTGTGAGGTGAGAGAAAACCCTCTCCACCACCTCGAAGGCAAAAGGACCAAGAGAAGCAGAGGACAATCTGATCAAAGCAGAGACTGCTACAGCAGATGCTCCAAGGCCCTCCCTGACCCTCCGCTCTGAGGGAGGAGTCTGAGCATAGCTATCCAAAGCCGAAGCCCTGAGGGGAAGTGATGAATCAGAAAACTTTGGAGTCCAAGTCAACCCTTCGTATACAATGCCGATGCCTCGGCTCCAAGAACCACCGTGCTCCAGAGGAGTAAGAGACAATCCAATCAGGGAAGTCGCTGGAGTGAAAGATAGAAGAATCTTCAGATCCAACAGTTCGAGACTCTGGGATTGTGAATCAGAGGGCAGACTAGATTGGAGGAGGAGAGATAAGCTGGAAAGAAGGTTTAAGGCTCATGCATCATATGGTAGATGAGTCGAAAAGACTCCCCATCTGGATCTGTGTTCTGAGGAACTTTCTCATCATCCTATCCACCTCCACCTCAGAAAGACTTTGGGAGGACCTAACAGAGGAAGAAGTGGATGGTGGCCTGGAAGACCTTTTAGGAGTTTCCTGAAGAAAATACCTCAACCTCGAGGTACCAACTCCAGGGAAAACCTTGGACTATGGAACCAAGGAAAGTTGGCAACAGTAGATGTCGAATCCAAAGACTTCAGATTCAAACTCTTTGCAACCTTCTTAGAGGCTCACATGAAGGTGATGACTGAGGAGACTATGTAGGGAAGTATTAGAGTAAGGAGCAGAAGCTGGAAGGAGGCCTTTTAAGATCAGCTCATTTTTCCTGTCACTAATGGCCTTAGCATTAAAGGCCACACAAATGGAACAGGAGTTGTCCACATTTGTGGAGCCTAGGCAATAAACTCAGTCCCTGTGGGCATCAGAGTTTGGGATCTTATGCCTACAGGAAGTGCACTTTTTTGAACCCAGTAGTCTTATTGGCCATACTATAAAGCCACAAACAACAGTGTCTACAAACAAGGGAAAAAGGAATTTTTTTTTCAGTTATACAGCTGAAAAGAAAAGGAAAGTTTTAATACCAACAGTGGTTTGACTAGAAAATACCTCAAAGCAAAGTAAGAGAGGAAGAAATGTTACCAACAATAGTAAAGTACAGTTTTGTACCTA
This sequence comes from Protopterus annectens, assembly GCF_019279795.1. Classification (NCBI taxonomy): domain Eukaryota; kingdom Metazoa; phylum Chordata; order Ceratodontiformes; family Protopteridae; genus Protopterus; species Protopterus annectens. Next base: position 621,826,623 of record NC_056748.1, on the reverse strand, counting down.
CCATAAATGTAGATGTCCGAACAGGATAGCATCTGCAGTCATAACAAATGGGTTGTCCTGTCGTCAGGCAGCCCTTCGGTCGGCCGGATTCCAAAGTCTGGGTCTGGCCTCGGCTGGTGTCGCACTTCACCCGACGTCATCTCTGCTGGTCTTCGGGTATAAAGGCATCAGCCGACGCCATTTTCCTCAGTGTTTCTTGCCCCAGATGCCAGTTGCCTTCTTGGAAAACTAAATTTTTGGTAAATGCCAATGTTTCCAAAAAAAAAGGTAGGCAAACACAAAAAATAAGCATGTATGTACATATATACAAATACACCATAAGAGATCCCCCCCCCAGCTAGCTATTAGGAGGGTAAATACCCTAGGAATACCACAGAGGGGAAGGAGGGTGGGTAATCCTGACTGCAGATGCTATCCTGTTCGGACATCTACATTTATGGTAGGTACAAAACTGTACTATGTCCTTCAAGGATGCATCTGCAGTCATAACAAATGGGTAGAATACCATAGCCAAACTAGGGGAGGAGGAAGAATTATTATGGTGTAGTTAGGATCCCTTGCAGTACAGCAGTGGCAAAACGTGCTCGGGATCTAGAGTATAGAGGTAAGTTATAATGCTTGGCAAATGTATGCACGGAGGTCCAAGTAGCCGCCTCAATAATGTCCTTGGTTGCCACTCCTCGTAAGAAAGCTGTGGTAGTGGCTGTAGCCCTTGTAGAGTGAGGTCTTATGTTCTGTGGAATTGGTTTTCCATGGTAGGAGTAACAGAATCTTATGCAATTTCCTATCCATTTGGAGATTGTCTGTTTGGAAATTGCTTTTCCTTCCCTTCCTGTTGCATAGGCTACTAAAAGCTGGTCAGTCTTTCTGTTACCTTTGGTTCTGTCCAGGTAGTAGCGTAACTATGTACATCCAAGGTATGCAGCAGTCTTTCCCCCCTGTTCTGTGGATTGGGAAAGAAGGTAGGTAGGTGGATTGCCTGGTTTAGAGACACTCTGGATACCACCTTAGGCATAAATGTAGGATTAGTTCTCATGGACACTCTATCTTGATGGAAGATTAGAAAGGGTTGTACTGCCATTAAGGCCTGTAGTTCTGAAACCCTTCTTGCTGAAATTGCCAGTAGGAAAGCAGTTTTCCATGATAGGTGTTGAAGATCTGCTGTTGCTGCTGGTTCAAATGGAGGGAGTGTCAATTTTTCTAGCACAAAGTTCAAGTCCCATGCTGGTAAAGGTGGTTTCCTAGGAGGTTTTACATTCTTGATTCCTCTGAGGAACTGCCTGAGTAGAGGATGTGAGAAGACAGGGGGATCGAAGCTGTATTCTGCAGAAATAGCTGATGCATGTATCTTGATGGAGGAATAGGACAGGCCTGTATGGAGAAGCTCTGCCAAGTACTCCAGGATGTTAGCAATATCTATCTTTGACACATCTTTTCCTCTTTCAGTACTCCAAATGACAAACCTTTTCCATTTTCCTGCATAGTTCCTTCTTGTTGAAGGTCTGCGGGCTTCAAGGATAATGTCTCTAACCCTTTGGGATAAATCTGGGTTAGTTGCTGTTATGTGATGTTCCAGGCAGTCAGTTGCAGACTTTTTAGGTTTGGATGCATGATGTTGTAGTTGTTCTGAGTTAACATCAAAGGCATCAGGGGTAGTGTCCACGTTCTCCCCCGAGACATGCTCCTCAGCAATGGATACCAGTGTTGTCTTGGCCAATTTGGAGCTATCAGAATTATCCTTGGACGTTCCTCTTTGATTTTCAGTAGTACCTTGTGCATCAAAGGAAGTGGTGGAAATGCATATGCTGTCAGGCCTTTCCAACTGAAGGATAGAGAGTGGGTGGTATGTCCTTGTGCAGAATTTCTTGAGCTGGTGATTGAGTGGGGATGCGAATAGGTCTATTTGTGGCATTCCCCATTTCTTTGTGATGGCCTTGAAGATGTCCGGGTGTAGCATCCATTCGTGAGCATCCGAGGTAGTTCTGCTTAACATGTCTGCTAGGGTGTTTTCTTTTCCCGGTACAAATATTGCCTGTAACTGGATGTTGTAGCTCAGAGCCATATTCCAAAGGTCCAGAGTCATTCTGCATAGGGGGTATGAATGAGTGCCTCCCTGTTTGTTGATGTACCACATGACTGTGGTGTTGTCTGTCCTTATCATTAGATGGCCTTCTTTGAGGAATGGTCTGAAGTTCTGGATTGCCAGTTTTACTGCCAGCATTTCTTTTTGATTTATGTGCAGGTGCAGCTGGTCTGGAGTCCATAATCCTTGTATGCATTTGTCCAGCATGTGTGCCCCCCAGCCTAGGTCTGAGGCATCCGTTGTGATGGTTTGGCTTGCTTGAAAGTTGTGGAAGGGCAAGCCTGGGTTTGACTGGCATGCTTGAGCCCACCATAGGAGCTCTTGTTTCAGGCATGGGATTAGTGGGATTTCGGTTTCTAAGCTGTGCCTGTGTTGAGACCATAAATTCTTCAGGTACCACTGTAGCTTCCTCATATGCAGTCTGGCATGGGGGACCAGGATTATGCATGATGCCATGAAGCCCAAGGCCTGCAGTACTTTTCTTGCTGTTAGTTTGTTCTGCTTTGTTAATGCCAAGAAGTAAAGAGGGAGTTGTTCTTGTTTTTCTGCAGTTAGGAATGCCATCTGTTTTACTGTGTCCAATTCCGCACCCAAGAATGTTCTTGTTTGGGATGGTATCAGTCTTGACTTTTTTAAATTGACTGTGTATCCCAGGGCTTGTAGTAAGCAAATGACTCTTTGTAAGTCTTTTGTCAGCTTGCTTTTGTTGTCCGCTTGTATCAGGCAGTCGTCCAGGTATGGATAAATTTGGATTCCCTGTAGCCTGCAATGAGCGATTACTGATAACAGGCATTTTGTGAATACTCTGGGCGCAGTAGATAAGCCAAAGGGCAATGCTGAGAATTGATAATGCTCTGATCCTGCAAGAAATCTGAGGTATCTTCTGCAATTTGGTCGTATGGGGACGTGCAGGTATGCCTCCTTGAGATCTAGAGTTACCAGCCAACACTCCTTGCCCAGCATGGGAAGAAGTTGCTGTAGGGTCAGCATTTTGAATTTTGGGACAATGATGAATGTATTTAAGACGGGCAGGTCGAGAATAGGTCTCCAACTTTTCTCTTTTCTTGGTACTAGGAAGAGTCTGGAGTAGAATCCTTTGCCCTGTTCTGTTAGTGGTACTCTTTCCACAGCTCTCATCTTTGTTAATTGAGCTATCTGCTTTAGAGCTTCTGTTTTTTGATTTGGAGGTAGGTTTGGCATTCCCCTTTTTACTGGTAAGGTGTGGAAGTGAAACCTGTAGCCTTGGTCTATGGTCTGCAAAATCCACTTGTCTCTTGTGATATAGTGGCAATTTTTTGAAAATAAGGCTAACTTTCCGCCTAAAGGTGCTGCTATTTGTTCCCTGGTAGGCGGTGTCAGAGCCAAGTCACTGTGATTGTCCTGTTGCAGTGGCAGTGGTTGTGTCTGTGCCTCGCTGGTTATTGCCTTGCCACTGGCGTCCTCTGTAGGCACCTCCTCTGGATTGATTTCTGCCTCTGGAACGTCTATTCCTGCCTCTCTGAGATTTTGAGGAGTCTGGAAAGGACCAATTTTTGGAAGGCCAGTTCCTGCTAAACCTTGGGGGCTGAACCTGTAAGAAATCCTCAACTGTTTGTACAGATTTTGCCTTCTCTTCCATTTTCTTCATTACTTGCTGAGCAGGAGTACCAAATAGACTGGCCTTATCCATAGGAGCATCTAACAGCTTTGCTTTAACATGATCCGGCAAGACCTGTTCTTTCAACCATGCATGCCTTCTTATAACTGTGCCAGTCATGGCTGATCTAAATGAAGCCTCCAGTGCATCATAGCCACATTTTAAAGAATGGTTACTAACCTGCTGAATGTTATTCACCATTTCTAAAACATATTTCTTATCTAAGGAGTCATCAGAGGACAGTTTCTTAGTTAACTGATCAAGCATAAACTCTTGGTATTGGATCATATGAAACTGACAGTTCAAAGCTCTAGCTGAGAGAGTAGCAGAGGTGTAAACTTTTTCCCCCATCTCTAAGGATCTGGATTCTCTTTCAGAAGGGAGAGGGTTTTTGCTGAGGTCGGCTACTGCCTTAGGCCCCTGGGAGATAGTCTCAGGATCTGCAAGTGGGGCCTTGTATAGGTGGTGATGAGTGTCTGGTACCCTGTAAAACCTATCTGGTTTGGCAGGGGCTGGAGGTAAAGTATCAGGAGCAGTGCAAACATCATTAAATGCATCATCCACAACAGGCAGAACTGGAGGTATAGCTAAGGGCCTATGTTCCGGTAAGTGTAGAAAGGTCCTAAGCCTTTTTCTTGAGTCTGAGAAATCTTGTCCCTGCCATTGGAATTGTTCTCTCATGGCATGCAAGGTTTCCCCAAAGGAAAATTCCTCTGGTGGAGAGGCAGATGGAATAGATTCTTCAGCATCGGAATCTTCATAAGTAGAAAAAGGAGCCTCTGGATGGTCTGTAATGTCTGAGTCATCCGAAGAATCATCAGAGGACACTGGCTCTGGGGGCTCTGCTCTAGGTCTCTTTTCTGGAGGCTGAGAGGCCCTGTCTGGGTGAGATTGGGATCCCCTAATTAAAGATATGAGATCCTCTGCCAGAGTAAGCATTTGTGAACTGGAACTGGGCCTGTGTGAGGGGGGCTTAACAGGCACTGATTTAGCAGTTTTGGCTGCTTTAGCCCTGGCAAAGGCCTTAATAGACATGGCTGCAGGAGGCCTAGCAGCACCACGTGCTGGGGTGGAGACATCCAAAGGGATGGTGTCTGATAATTCAATAGGAACCACATTAGTAGGCAAAACTTCAGAGGCCGATTCAACTAGGGTAGCAGGAGCCTCGGTAGTAGTGATGGATTCGGCTGAAGATTGACCCGTTTTCTCGGTTTCGGCCGAAACCGAGACACTCGCGGTTTGCTTAACCGTGGTTTCGGCCGAAACCGCGGACCGCGAGTGTCGGTCTTTTTCTTTGCGTTTTTTAACAATTTGAGTAGTCGGAGGATCCGACGGCATAATGTACGCAAAATCTGAGCCGAAAAACTGTTCAGCAAACTCCGACCGACGCCTAAGCGTTCGTCGGTTGAAGGAAGCACAGGCTACTACGTCGTGGTCTGGGCCTAAACAAGGTAGGCAGTAAGAGTGGAAATCTTTATGAGGTATTTGTTTCCCACAAGTTAAACAGTTATTTACTTTTTCTGACATCGGCTGAGGCAAGAAAGAGTCCCCAACGGGGTACTTAGCTTTTTAGAAGTCTTCGAAGTAGTATTCGGTAGTAGTAATCTCTGGATCTGACCGACTGGCACTTGCGAACAGCTTCTGCTTCGGGTGCCACGCGGCAAGAAAGACTGAGGAAAATGGCGTCGGCTGATGCCTTTATACCCGAAGACCAGCAGAGATGACGTCGGGTGAAGTGCGACACCAGCCGAGGCCAGACCCAGACTTTGGAATCCGGCCGACCGAAGGACTGCCTGACGACAGGACAACCCATTTGTTATGACTGCAGATGCATCCTTGAAGGACATCCAAGATTACCAAAAAAAGAACCTTAGTTCTTGGTAGTAAGAAAATTTAGAAAGGAGGTAAGGGAGATATAATTAACAATTATAAAAAAATAAAAATTAAGGAGAAGAAAACAGAAGTTATGTACTCACCATAACGTACCATCTAGTGCTGTCCACTTTCATTCTTCCTCAACTGACTGGTTTGGATCCGATCCTTGGATCTGACTTGGCTGTTACTAAAGCTCGTGATAACCAAAAGCTCTCAAGCTTCTCCCTTACCCATAATGCACAAACCCTAAGCTACCTCAGATCTTGTTTGCTGATTTTACCATAAAAGGAATGTTCAACATGCATAAACCTAGGAGAATTAAAACTGCAGGCACTCCATAAAGGAAAAAAACTATATCTGGAGCTCAAAATAAAGGGCAATAATGTTTCTCTAACAGCTCATTTGTCGAGACATTTGTGAATAGAAGAAATGGGAGCTGGTGGGTGGGATGATGAGGAATAATGAAAATGGACAACACAGAAGAAACGTTATGGTGAGTACATAACTTCTTTATCTGATGTTGCCAATTTTCATTCTATCCTCAACTGATGGGACAGTGTCCCCCTACCTACAATCATAGGTGGACTCTAAGGAAGGATATTCCTGGGCATAGATGAATTAAGGATGCTCTGTCCCTGGAGACTAGATAAATTTGGAATGAGTAATAAAGGTATGGAGGTAGCCCAAATTGCTGACTGTACATGTCCATGGAAGCCCTGGATAAAGACTGAAGAGGTTGCCATGGACCTAACTGGAGCTTATACTGGTTTTGGTAAGGTAATACCCAATTTGTTATAGATAAATGAAAGACAAATCAGTTAGCCATCTGGCTAAAGTTACTTTTGCAACTGGTATGCCCAATTTCAATTCTGCAAAGGAAACACAATTGGTCTGTTTTTCTGACTTCTTTTGCTCTTTGCAGGTAAAAATGTAATTATCTGTGAACATCCAATAAATGTAACATGTATTCACCCTTGTTTGCAAAATTAGGACATAATACTGGCAAATTAATAAACTGATTGATATTAGATTCAGACACAACCTTGGGAAGGAAGGAGGTATTTGTTGTTAGTGTCACTCTATCCTCGTGAAAGATCAAGTATGGAGGTTTTGAAGACAAGGCTTGAATCTTTGAAATTCATCTACTAGAAAAACAGCCCTTTCTTATTTGCAATGGTGATGGACAGGTTGACAGACGAGATCAGACAGGAGTCCCCGTGGACTATTATGTTTGCAGATGACATTGCGATCTGTAGTGAGAGTAGGGAACAGGCGAAGGAGACCCTGGAGAGGTGCAGATATGCCCTAGAGAGAAGAGGAATGAAGGTCAGCAGGACTAAGACAGAATATGTGTGTGTGAATGAGAGGGAGGATAGAGGAATGGTGAGGATGCAGGGAGTAGAGGTGGCAAAGGTAAATGAGTTTAATACTTGGGATCAACAGTTCAGTGTAATGATGAGTGTGGAAGATTGGAGAAGAAGAGAGTACAGGCAGGATGGAGTGGGTGGAGAAGAGTGCCAGGAGTGATTTGTGACAGACGAGTACCAGTAAGTGTGAAAGGGAAGGTCTACAAGAGGGTAGTGAGACCAGCTATGTTATATGGGCTGGAGACAGTGGCACTGACAAAAAGGCAGGAGTCAGAGCTTGACGTTGCAGAGTTGAAGATGTTAAGATTAGCACTGGGTGTGACGAGAATGGACAGGATTAGGAATAAGTATATTAGAGGGTCAGCCCAGGTTGGAAGGTTTGGAGACAAAGCCAGAGAGGCAAGATTACATTGGTTTGGACATGTGCTGAGGAGGGATGCAGAGTATATTGGGAAAAAGATGCTAAGGATGAAGCTGCCAGGTAACAGGAAAAGAGGAAGGCCTAAGATAAGGTTTATGGATGTGGTGAGAGATGACATGCAGGTGGTTGGTGTGACAGAGCAAGATGCAGAGGATAGGAAGAAATGGAAACAGCTGATCTGCTGTGGCGACCCCTAACGGGAGCAGCCGAAAGAAGAAGAAAAACAGCTTTCCAAGTAAGACACTTAAGCTCATTTAGCTTCTGGTTCAAAGGGGGAATATATTAGTGTCTGCAGTACCAGACTTGAGATCCCATGGAGGAGAAGGATCCTTAAACACAGGTCTCAAAAGAAGAGTGACTCGCAAGGAAGCTCTGCACAATTTATGAAACGCTATTGAAGAACCTTCAAATCCAATGTGAAAATTTGATATTGCTGCGACCTGAACCTTAAAGGTTGACGAACTAGCTTCTTCTTTAAAAAGTGAAGCTAAAAAGTCAAGTATGTTACATAGTGGAGCTAAAATGGGATCACTATGACTTTGTTGCCCAGAAAATTAATCTTTTCCATTTACTTAAAGTTTTCTTGTTGAAGGTTAATGGGAAGATAAAAGGATATGTTGGCAGGAGAACACAGCATCAGTTGTCTGGCTATTAATGGAATTGGAGAAACCAGGCCATCGGCCTGAGGTTTGAAAAGTCTGGATGGATCATACCTGTTGGGTGAGACAGGATGTCTGAAATTGGATCTACAACCTAAGACTGGTGAAGTGAGGCCAAAGGAAGGGAAACCAAACCTATTGAGGCAAGTAAGGTGCAATGAGGATGACTGCTCTTCAAGCTGGCAGCTTTCTGCAGAAATATCAGAATTAATGGGATTGGTGGGTAGGTATAAAGTAGACCTTGGGGGCCAAATGTCAAGTACAGCACTGTGGAGGGATTAGGGCAAAGTACTTGCTTCATTTGTTGTTCAGGGGAGATGCAAAAAGGTCACAGCAAAGCTGGTCCCACTGATGAAAAATCATTTCCGTCACCATTTTTTGAGAGACCACTCGTGAGGTAGAAGAATGTATTTGCTCAGTTTGTCTGCTATCACACTGGACTTCCCCGGAATATGCACTGCAACAAGAAAGCAGTTAGATGAGATTGCTCATTGCCACACTTCGAGTACTTCTCGAGACAATGAGTATGACTTAGTCTCTCTCTGTTTGCTGATGTACCAAACTACTGGCATATCGTCTGTTTGAATAGCAATTGTTCCTGAAGGTAGAGTATTCCAGAATGCCTGAAAAACTAAGAAAACTGCTCTCATTTCCAGGACACTAACATGCAAGTTGGCCTCTTCGGGGGATGAAGTGTCTTGGACGGTTTTCCCCAGAAAGTGCTCCTCTCACCCCAAATGGGAAGCGTCCGTAGCCACTATGGCCTTTGGCTGAGGGAGAATGAATGGACACAGCCTTGTAGAACTTGATCTGATTGAATCCACCACCTGAGATCTCTCTTGCGTGTTTGACTGATTCCTATTTGAGTTGTCATGGATTGGTACAGTATCGACCACTGTGTTGCTAGCATTCATTAGAGAATCCTCATATAAAATCTGTCTAAAGATACTAAGGTTATTGCCGCCAACACAGATCCTAGACCTGGAAGTACCAAGTGGGCTGAAATCTTGGTACTGCAGACTATTTTTCTGACCTGTGATCTGACAGTTTGCACTCCTGAGGGAAGTAAAGAAGCTACCATTGGCTTTGTGTTGAAAAATGTTCTTAAGAATTCCAAATTCTGAGTTGGTTGCAGTTACAAATTGTCATAGTTTATGGTTATTCCCACATGTGAACAAGTCTGGAGAACCTGATTTCTTGCCTTTATCAACTGATGCCTGGTCTGAGCAGTAATGAGCCAGTCGCTTAGATATGAAAACACCCAGAATGCCTGCAGTCTCAAGTGAGCTGCTACTACTGCATTCCATTTGGTGAACACCCTGGGGGCTGTGGTGAGACCACAGAGCAGAAATGGTACTGACTGGTTCCCAACGTGTAAATACCTTTTGGATCATCTGTTCATCTTTATGTGATAGTCCGTATCCTGAAGGTCTATGAAGCACATCCAGTAGCCATTATCCAGAAAAGGGGGAAGAGACTGAACTATGACCATCCAAAGCTTGGTATGTCAAACTGACTTGTTCAAATTGTGCAGATAAATTCATGTCCAGTTACATATTTTCTTTGGCACTAAAAAGAATATTGAGTAAGTTCTGGATTCTATCTGGTCTGGCTGGACCTCTTGGATGACTTTTTCTAGTAGCTTTCGTATTTGAATTGCTACTTCTTCCCTCTGTCTGGGTGGAACATCAGGAATTATTCTTTAGATTGGAGGTGGGAGGGAAAAGGGTATTATATAGCCTCTGGATATAATCTTCTGCACTCGAGTATCTTTTGTTACGTCTAGCCAGGCTCTCTGGTGCAGGGATAATAGACTTCAGACTGCCTCCAGAGGTGAACAATCGGGCCTCCTTTCAGGAACGCTGTTAGGGTTTGTCAGAGAAAGAATCTCTGGACCCTTGGTTCTGTGGGCCTCCTCTGCCATGGGGTTGTCAACTATTAGAGTTCCCCCCTCTGCCCCTGTGAAAACGTCCACCACATGTGTCCTGGAAAGGACCCTGGGACTTCTGGAACCACATCTTTCAACCACCGCATTGATTTCCTTGAAATGTATAAAAAACACGTGTAATCACATCATCAAAACTTTAATGATAAAGCTTTTGGATAGAATCCTTCATCAGTATAACAAATCAAATTCAGAACACATTTAAATACAAAAGTAAAATAGTCACATGATATCACACAGCCAATAAAAATCTTTAAAAAGAAAGTAATTTTCTCAAACACATTTGCCTATACTTTAAAAAAGGTTTTAAAGAGACCATTCTATTTATACCAGGGGAATGATAGGCATTTAAATGTAAAATCCATTCATACTCCCTGACCTTCAATTTATTATTTAAATCTCCACCTCTTAGGTATCTAAAAACCACATCCAAAACTCTAAATGTAAAAATATGGGTATCATCTTTTTCATTTATATGTTGAGCCAAAGCATTCGTCAAAATCCCTCTACGTATCTCTGATCTATATTCCACTGTTCTCTCCCTTAGCTTATGAGTAGACTTTCCCACATAAAATGCAGGACAAGTCCTACAAGTAGCCAAATAAATAATATTATCAGTATTACAAGTGGCATAATATTTAACATAATACATCTTATTAGTGATAGGATGTATAAAACATTCATCTCTATTTATACAAGCACAACTCGAACAATTATGACAGGGAACAGCCCCAATTCTACTTGATATTATTCTTATTTGCTGATGAATATCCTTATATCAGTCACCTCTTTAAATTCGGACAATTCTTATATGAAAAATTAGGGAAACGGTTAATATACTGAGCTAACTCAGGGAGGGTCAGCAAAATACACCAATTATCCCTTATTCTGGCTTCAATTCTTCTACTAGCCCTATTAAATATTGTAACATAAAACAACTTATTAGTCCTATCCCTAGCAGTTGTAACATGAGAAGATGTAGTCTTTTTACTGACCCTCCCTGAGTTAGCCAGTTAGCAGAGGGGGCGGGGGATCTTGGTAATATAACTGAGATGGCAGAAACCAAGTGGATTTTAAGACTACAAGTGGATAAACCTCCTGCTTTAAATGGGTGTTTACCTTTAAAATCTACACTGAAAGGAAAGAAATTGAGGTCTTAATTGTCTATGTTAACTGTTAGCTTTTATATAAAAAGATGCTGCTGGTTTTAATGATGAATCTGATGAAGTGTCCTTAGAATGCGAAAGCGCTCATTCTTATGTATTAAAATTCATTTTATTTTACTGCCGTGGTAACCTTGTATGTTTTATTTGTTGAGTATCTGCTGTGCTTACACAGTTTTTATTTGTTCCTTATTCACTGTATTGGCTATGATCCTTCTCACATCTGGATAAAGTTTAATTGACTGTGGGTCTGAACAAAAGTGCCATCAAAGGGAGCACTGAGAAACGAAGACTTGAAGGACTTCACAAAATCACATAAGCGCATCCAGGAGTGTCTCCTGATAGAAATACCTGAAAACACTGCCCTTGAGGTGCCTTCGGCTACATGCGAAATAAGCCTCATGGAGGAATATGAAATAGATTGTAGAGTAGCCAACTGAAAAGTCATAGATGCTTAGACCTCTACAGAAATGGATCCTGAGAGGGTATTTGACAGTTTCTTTATGAAATCCCTCCATAACTTAGTAAAATGTGCCAAATAATTCAGTGACTGTCTGGCAAAGGTCACTGAAGCATGGACACACTTCCCAAACCTGTTCATCACTCCAGACTCCCTGATAGGGAGATGAACAGTGGAACTCTGTTAGGCAAGTTCCTTTTTGGTGGCCGCCACCACTACCATGGCATCAATGGGCATCCCTTAAGCCCAAAACTCCTTCCCCAAAGGTGGTGCCAGAATCTTTTCCTGGTCTTCTGGGTATGGGTTCACCTGTGCCAGGTTCCTTCCACAACTGTTGAGAACACAAATCAATAAGGTCATTGTCAGGCAGAGTAACTCAGGAGGTAAGATGAACTAGTACTGAAAGCCTGTAGGAATACTGACTCCTCAGATGAAGGGTTGCTGGGGGTGCAACCACCTCTCTGTTTTAGGGTCTCAAGGATTTCTCCAAATGATGTGTCTTCTGGAGGTGATCAGAGGGACCCTTCAACTTTAGTGAAGTCCATATCCTCCGAGACGGACTCTTGTGGAGACTCCAAGTGCTTCATCTTGCACTTCTTCCTTCCTAGGGACCCCCTTAGTAGGGTTCTCTGGGGAGGTATTCGAAGAAACTGTAATACCCAGCTGGTAAGCCTGGTGATCTCGGACTGGCTGTCTCTCTGGTTAATAATGAGGAGGTTCTAAGGGGAAAGACATCAGCAGAGAAAGTTGAGGATCCGAGGGGGTTAGATCCATCCTGTTGGAGCAGAGAATACCTTCTTCACAACCTCAAAGGCCAATCACCCTGGAGAGAGAGAGAACCTTGGTGCCAAGAAGGCAACCTTCTGGACTGCTGTCCTCTCCCACTCTGAAAGTGATCTCCTCGAGGAGGAAGCTGGAGTCGAGCTATCCAGTGCTGAAGCTCTGAGGGGCTGAGATGGCTCTGACAATTTTGGAGTCATCTCCCAACACCTCTGACCAGATAGTGAAGCTTCAGCTCCGAGAGTTGTCCGGATCCAAAGAAATCTGAACTGGTACACTCAGAGTAAGCTTTGAATAAAAAGATGTTATTTTCGGATCCAAGCCAGACTGACCTGGAAAGCTGGATTATCTCTGTCACCTGTTATTACAAAGGACTTCTACTGATGCCCAGACAAGGGAAAACAGTTTGCTAAACCAAGGATAAAGAGCAACCCCCACACATTTTGTTTTGTTAACGACATACTTTGATACACACGCAAAAGACTGCAGAACATCCCAGTCACCTGATAGTTCACAGAGTGATAGACTGACAAGACTACCATTATGTTATGCACAGACATGGCTGGCTATTAACTCTCCTACAAAGCACCTCTCCATGACAAAAATTACCTTTGTGGGCAGGCTAGCTGTTCTAGCACCAAAATCAAGTAAAAAGCGGCAAAAAGGGAAATCCTGCATGGAAATGCACTTTACACTTTACTGCTTCTTACTGAAATTGGTACACCTCGTTTGCTGTAACATGGACTAGATCCAGGCCTACTGAATCTAGCTTTGTTTGTATAACTTGAGCACTAATCCAGGCATTCTTTAAAGTATTCAGTTGTATTTATTACTGCTGGTAGTAACTTGATTAAAGTGTAGCTATCATTTCTAAGTCTTTTGGATTAAGCACTTGGGCTTCAGACCAGTTGTTTTACATTAGGAAGGTTTGTGGCCTGCACTGTGGTGGCAGGACAGGTAGCTTACATCTTCTAAGTTGGGAACTGCTGATTGAGAGCTCAGTGTCTGTTATTCTAAAAGTGTATTAGTTCTGGTTTAAGCACCTGGGCTTCAGGCCAGTTATTTTACGTTAAGGAGGATTGCGGTCTGCACTCTTGTGGGAGGAGAGGCTGGACTCTGCCTTTCTGAGCAGGGAATTTCTGGTTAGAGGCTTATAGTGCCTGCATATTCTAACTGTTTCTTACTGAAATTGGTACACCCTGTTTGCTGTAGCATAGACTAGATCCAGGCCTGCTGAATCTAGCTTTATTTGTATGCTTGTTGTTTGTTTATTTCCCTGAAACGCTAATTCCACCTAAAACGCGGCCTTTTAGCACTTCTGTGGATCCCTAGTGATATCTGCATTGCTTACTGTACTTATTTCCTTGTTTCACTTGAAAGAAAGTTACTGTTTGTCGTTTTTGCATTTAAGTTACCTGTAACACATTGCATTTAAGTTACCTGGCACTTGCTCACTAAAGCAATTATATAAGTCAGCTCTAAAAAATTAAAAGCACTACACCCTCACAAACTCCCCTTGAGTACCTTGTTCCCCATTGGCCCTTTTTTCAATTATAAAGGAATTCCCAATACTATTCTAGCATGTCCAAAGGTCAGTTGTCAATCTCCTCTCCGGTCCAGCTGGTGAATCTGGGAATCTTGAGGCAATGTTACAACTGCCTCATGTACACAGACAACCCTCTCCTCCTCCCAACAAATTCCAACACATGTGAGAGATGCAACCATATAGCCAAACTGGAGGCTAAGCTCTCTCAACTCAGTACTGGCGTAACCAGTCAGGAGGAGAAGGAAACCACACTCACTACAATTCCAGTCTCACATAGACCTACCACGACAACAAACCAAACACATAAACACACAAAAACATACTCGGAGGCTCTAAATAAAAATCTGCCTAAGCAGCAGAGACCTCCAAAGCAGACACCCAAGCAACCGCTACCCCAAAACAAAACACGTGCAACACATAGCTCACAAAGCCAGTGTGCCGAACAGTCACAGCCCTTAAGGCTAAACAACACACCTGATACACTTGTAATAGGTGACTCTATCGTCAGGCACACTGACGTCCCGCTCACTAGGCTGAACAAGGAGAAGGTCACGGTGAGCTGCCTGTCGGGCGCTAGGATCCGCCACATAACAAAAACACTCAGGTCACTCCAAGGCAAGTACAAATATGACTCAGTCATTGTCCATGCTGGTGTGAATGACCTGAGACGTACCTCCCTGGACTACATGAAAAGAGACAGAGGAGCTCTCTGAGCATGAAGCCCAGGCCGGTATGACCCTGACCTTGAGTAGCATCTTACCCTCACCAAGAATGATGCCACAATATGAAGACAAGATGATCAATTTCAACAATTGGCTTAAGTGTTGGTGTCATTCAAAGGGGATCCAATGCCTGTCAGCCTGGGATGACATGCTCGACAAGCCATGATGCTTCGCTAGGGACGGCTTGCACCTGTCACCCCTGGGCTTTCGGATATTGGCAAAGGCTCTTGCTACCCCCATAGTGCCTTTTTAGGCAAAGCTCAAAAGACAAACCCACCTCCATAGGTATCACAAGGGATAAGAAACTAAGAGTAATGCTACTCAATGCCAGAAGTCTAAACCTCAAGATGCACGCACTCGAAACTCTCCTTAGCATGGAGAACATCGATATCTGTGCAGTAACAGAAACCTGGTTCAAGGCTCCCGAGAGCACCCCAGCACTACCAGGTTATACCTCATACCATGCTTTTCGTCCCAAAACTTGGACTGAACCACAAAAGGAGGGGGAGTATCAATATTTGTCAAAGATACCCACACCTCCAGGTTGGTGGCACAGCACGAAGCATCAGAGACTATCCATGTGCAACTAACTGTGGGTAAAACTGCC
Source organism: Protopterus annectens (assembly GCF_019279795.1). Classification (NCBI taxonomy): domain Eukaryota; kingdom Metazoa; phylum Chordata; order Ceratodontiformes; family Protopteridae; genus Protopterus; species Protopterus annectens. Next base: position 621,811,359 of record NC_056748.1, on the reverse strand, counting down.
TTCCAGTTTATAGCCTGCTACAGACCACCCTCCCAAACACAGGAACCCCACTTGGCCTTCCTGAGAATACTGGAAAATATGAAGGTCTCTCCAAACACCATTATATTGGGCGACTTCAACTACCCAAACATAGACTGGGAGCATTACTCTAGCTCCAACACCCTAGCCCAAAGGTTCCTAGAATTTATAAACTCAAATGCTATGGAACAACTTGTTACCACTCCCACAAGAGGGGAAAACATACTGGACCTGATCATCACCAACATGGGGACACTATGCTCCAGACCAGAATTGTATCCCTCACTGGTAAGATCAGACCATAAACTAATCTCACTGGATATTCACATCCCGACCCCACCCTCTGCCCAGAAAACCACAGTGAAAAACTTCTCTAAAGCAAATTTTACACGCCTCAAAACCGAGGCGAAATCCTTCAAAGCCCCCGGGCCTGTGGAAAATACGGCCCAGACCGCAGAATCCTTTATAAATGCATTCTATGAACACCTTCAGGAATGCATGGATCATGCAATCCCAAATAAAACCAAGACCCAATCCTCCAAAGGCAGACGTCCTGTCTGGTGGACCCCAGCCATAAACAAACTATACAATAGAAGAAGGAAGCTACTACATGATAGAGCAAAATCCCAAAAAGGGAAGGCATCTCTGATCAGTATTAGCAAAAAACTACGGGCACTCATAAAATCGTCTAAGGCCAGCTTCGAGAGAAAAATTGCACAGGACACTAAGGATAATCACAAGGCTTTCTTTAGTTATGTTAGGAACCTGGGTGGGAATTCCCAGACATGCTCAGAATTAGTCCAAAATGACAAAAAATGCACCAAGCCCACAGACATTGCCAACATCCTAGCTGACAGGTTCAGTGCAAACTTCTTCCCCCTCTCCCCACCAAAAGGACAAATATCTATCCCAACAGAGTGCTGCCCCCCTGACATCTCAGATGCTCAGGTAAGAGCCGCCCTCTCCAAAGCAAAAAACACAGCATCAATGGGACCAGATGGTGTCCTGGGCTGCGTCCTACATGAACTCCAAGAAGAGCTAAACCCAAACATAAAACTACTGTTCAATCTTAGCCTTACTACAGGATATGTACCCAAAGAGTGGCGTACAGCAACAGTGGCCCCTCTCCACAAAGGTGGTGCCTCAACGGATCCTGGAAACTATCGCCCCATAAGCCTGACTAGCTTGGTCTGCAAAGCTATGGAAAGGATCATCATGGACCTCATAAATAAAGATATTGGGGACCTACAGACACTGGATCCTACCCAGTTTGGCTTTGTTAAGGGCAGATCCTGCCTCTTAAACCTGGTCGATTTCTTTGAAACAGTCACCAAGGCCATTGACGAGGGGAAGGTGGGTCCACACAGCCTATGTGGACCTTGCAAAAGCCTTCGATACAATACCCCACTCGGGCATTATAGATAAGCTCACCAGCTTAAATATAAACCCCTATGTCACTAGATGGGTTGCAAACTGGCTCAAGGACAGAACCCACATGGTTAGAATTGCTGGAGCCATGTCAGACTCCAAACCAGTTACAAGTGGCGTCCCACAAGGCTCAGTCCTGGGACCTCTCTTGTTCGGTATATATTTCTCGGTGGTACAGGCTAACACGGAAGGACTGTGGCTGACCAAGTTCGCAGATGACTGCAAACTGGGCGCCATAATCAACTCTCCAGCCGACACAAGCATCCTCCAAAAGGGCCTCATAGAAACAGACAACTGGTGCCAGAGCCATGGCCTCAAGCTAAACGCCAAAAAGTGTATAGTCATCCCCTTTGGCAAAAACAAAGTGCCCACAAATTACCACATAGGTGGTAATACATTAAGTACAGAAGAAGTCATTAGGGACCTGGGGACCCAAGTTGATAGCAATCTCTCATTTGACAACCACGTGGCCAAAGTGGTTAGAAAAACATTTTATATAGCCCACCTAATCATGAAGGGATTCACATCTAGATCAGGGGAGGTCATCGTGCCTCTTTACTCATCCCTCATCAGGCCCACAATTGAGTACAATGCCCCTTTTGGGATGTACCTTACCAGACACCTGCAGCAACTGGAAAGACCCCAAAAGTACCTCACCAAGAGGATCAAAGGGCTCAAACAGATGCCATATGCTGCCCGGTTAAAGAAACTCCAGCTCTACTCAGTGGCATACCGCCTGCTCAGAGGCGATCTGTGCCTGACGATAAAGCCATGTCCAACCCGGAATTAATGGACATGCTGCACCTCAGAAAATCCAAATCCCATCGAGCTACACGCTCGAGAGACTTGAACCTCAGCACTGAAATAAATAGGACATGCTGGAGGGACAGATTCATAACCCAGAGGCTCCCTTCACTCTGGAATAAAATCCCAGTCCAAGTTAGGCAGAGTCCCACATTGACTCTCTTCAAGAGGAATCTTGATGAGTGGATGGGAGATCGTAGGTTTACCCCGGCTATCACTTCTGTGTCACTGTTAGACAGAGGCACAGTATACTAACCTTAAAAAAAGGCATAGCAAAATTAATTTAAAATGGGTGGCGAAAGCCAAACACACTCTGGCTAGGCTTATAAATGCCCTAGGGCAGATAGCCTAGTATGAACCTATGAACAAGATCCTACCAGCCATGGACTGAACTGCATAATTGCAAAGCCTGATATAATGTATAAAAGGCTCCTGCCATTTTTGCTAGGGGAAAGTATCCCAACACAGGAGAATCATCAGCCAGGGCTAAGACAGTCTATAAAAGGCTTTCTCTGTAGCAGCACTTGTAGTCAAAAATGGGACCTTAGCTTGCCATTCCTATTCTAAAAGGTCCAAGATTTTTACAGTCTCACAGTGTCTCCTCGGAAGGAAGCCAATCTAATTTAAGGTAAACCTTATCCTTGCAGATCAGCAGTTTTGGTTCTCTCTAACTTAAGGTCTACAGCTTCAAGATGAACTTCATGAAGATGATGGCCCTCAGACATTTTTTTCCATAAAACAATCATTACTGAGGTGGCAAGCTCAAGCTCAGATAAGCACATGATTCATCCATGGATGCTCAGAAAGGAGACGAGGCATTTCTCAAGGGGGAAAAAACAAAATTCCTTTCAGACACTGCTGATAAGCTGATGCTAGGCCCCAATTATACCCTATACAAGGTGTTCATGGCATACTGACACTAATGACACTGCCAATGTGCCAGATTATCCAAGGCTCATATTGTACAGGTAACCCAAGTTATTTCAAAGCAATGCTTCAAAGACATGCGCCTGGAGCGTTTCTCCCCAGGCCTCCCCTGAAAATTGGCTTAGTTCCAAATCGGACTTTCCCAGTAAACAAATTAAAAAAAAAAAAAATACCTGCAAACCAAATGACTGCAACATACAGGGCACAGCTCTGCCCAAACTGAGAAAGTACAGCTGTGTCTACTTAACATAAATGTAAATGTTAGAGTTTCTTCATGAAGTACTAACGATGTGTGTTATCCTTGCTGTGGTAGCCCTTGGCCAGCCGGAATACCAGAGACTTTAAGCCTTACTCCTGGGCTTGCAGAAGCCCAGATAGTTATGTCAGAATGTGTGTGCATAACAGTCATAGGCCAGTACCGTCATACAGGTCTTTCTTACCCCGAAAGGAGCCCCAGGCCAGGAGCACAAGACACCCAAAAAGTTCCAAATGCACTAATGAATAACCTGTAGCCTATAAACCTGAAGAGGGAGGAGGGATGGAAGGTGGAGGTGAAGAGGGTAAGAAAAGGGTACCCACCCAAACCACAAGGGATCACTTAAGTGAAGGAAGGAGGGAAGACCTACTGCAACAGTACTATGTTCATTGTGTTTCACTGTTGCAGTACTAACAAAGGTGGAGGATTCCCAAATCTATAAAGAGAGGCTGGAGAGCAATTAAACAGAACATAAAATGCCCTGCAGAACAGCAGAGGCACAGCCAGCTCTCGTTCTAGAAAAGACAGATGAAGGTGTGGACAGAGGACCAAGTAGAGACCTCCAAAACGTCTTTGGTGGGAACTCCTCTCAAATAAAGCATTAGTAGTAGCTGTAGCTCTGGCAGAATGATATCTAATATTATCATGGACCTGTTTTCCAAGATGATGACTAAAAAATGGAATGCAGCCAGAAATCCATTTAGCAATGTTCTGCTTGCTGACAGGCTTTCCCAATGTGTCGTTTGCAAAAGCAGCAAAAAGGTGGTTGGTTTTCCTAAAGGACTTAGACCGGTAAAGGTAGTATCTAAGCTGTCTGTAAACATCCAGTGAAAGAAAAGGATACTTTCCACTCTATTTTGTGGGGGAAGGAAGAAGGCCGGAAGGTGTACAGACTGGTTTAAGAATACTACAGTAACCACCTTATGCATGAAAGAAGGATTAGTCCTGAGACAAACTCTGGCTCCATGAAAAATAAGAAAGAGCTCAATGCAGTTCTGAGACTAGCTTTTGATGCAGGCTCAGTGGAAGCAGAATGACTTTTTCAAAACAAAGTTGAGGTTCCAGGGTGCTGGGTGAGCTCTTCTGGGTGCTCTAAGATAAATAATACCTTATAGAAATGATTTTACAACAGGTAGGGAAAAAAGTAGAGTATGCAAAAGCAGGCAAAAATGGCTGAAGTGTGTACCTTAATGGAAGAATAAAATAAATCAGACTTAAATGAGTAAAGGTAGGCAAGTAACTGGAGATTCTCTGCAGACCTAGGTATGATACTCTTGATATCATCTACCACCTTTTTCCCCATTTTCTACATGGGATCGGGGGTGTTGTATTAACTGTCATCTCTCTAGATTTAATGCCACACTTCTTCGACACTCATGCTCGACTGTTGCGGATGATCTCTCACATAAACCATCCACCTCTTTGCCAGATGCCCTCATGTCTGCCGCAAATCATCTTCAATAGATTATCTACTGCTTTTCTGCATATGTGCCCATACCATCATAATCTGTTCTCTTTGAGCTTTGATTCGATCAATAAAACTAAACTTACGATTTTCTCACACAACAAACCATCAGACCAACTGTTCCCCTTTATGATACATTCTTCTAATAACACAAAAATTGAACCAGTTTCCCACACTAAGCTTCTTGGTATTACAATCGGTAACAAGTTGAGAGCTGACAAACGTATTACCCTACCTATAAAAAAGTTTGCATTAAATTAGGCTCTCTCTAGAGTCAAACCCTTCCTCACAGACTCCACAAGCCAATCTATTGCCAGAACACACCTAATCTCTACACTTTTTTATGCCTCACCCATTCTCACTAACCTGTACAAAACAGACCTAGCAAGAGTAGATGCCTGCTATGACAAAACTGCTTAACTCATCACCAACTCTCCTCACAGATTCCATCACTGTGCTGCTCTACGCCAACTGGCTTGAGCTCCCCAATTACCTCACATACACTCAACCCACTGTGGTCTATGGCATACTTTATCTTCCAAGACAGGTGTCCTGCACTCTGCAACCTATTTCAATTCCAATCTAATAAAAGACAACTTGGATCTTCTGACAAATTCCACTTACGAGTCAAAAAAGCACACAACTTTTCTGGAGATTCGCTTGACTCCAACTGCAGTGCCAGAACATGGAACTCAATATCCCAAAACATACTTACCACACCAAATCACCTACAGTTCAAATTACTACTCAAATCTCACCTTTCTTATTCTTGGCTCTGCTCCTGCCTTACACCTGGCTGATTCCTTCCCCCTCTTCCTGATATCTTTATAGGCTTTCCTTCACTACACCTCACTGTAGATCTTTACTCACTCACCTGATAGAAGTCAGTTTCCCATCTAACTCCCCTCCAACTGTCTCTCTCTTGATCCCCTGTCTATTTCTCTGTGCCTCTTCCTTTTTCTCTATATTTCTGAACTTCTGTACTACATCTTACTCTAAGTTTACTTCTCCCTTAGCTAACAACTGTTCTGTCTATTCTTGAATATCTCTACACCTTGTTATCCTTGTATGTACCACTTCTGTATGAGTTTGTGTATTGTGTAATTTATTTGTAACAATCTTTATTCTGTCTGGGGCTTTCTCCCCCGGGACTCCACTGAAAAAGGCCTCTGCACAGACAGACTTTATCTGTCAACAAACATTAAATAAATAAATCTTTTCTGCAATTGCAGCTACTCTGGCTTCTGCTCTTGTATCCTCATTTCATCTATCCTACAGTATGCATCCTACCACCCTTCTCAGGCACTTCATTTCCATCACCTTGATCTTTCTCATCTGCTCTGTCTTTACTGCCCAGGTTTCTGTATCATACAGTAGTACTGATCACACCACTGTTTTGTACAACTTACTTTTCAGCTTTTTTGGCATTCTTCTGTTAAACTACACCTGGCACTCTATGCCAGTTGGCTGCAGTCCCTCTGATTCTAGCTTTGACTTCTTCATTCGGACTTCCCTTCTCCTCAACCACCACTCCCAGATACTTGAAGCTATTAACCTGTTCAACTGTCTTCCCTTCTGTTTCAATTCTCAGCTTCTGCTGATTTCCCCAATTTGCTGCCATTACCACCGTTATAACTGTACAAGTTTCATCCTATGTGTCTTCAGTTTTGCACTCCATTCCACTATCCTTTGCAGAAGGTGTTGCTCAGTGTCTGCTTGCAATGCCACATAGTCTGCATACAGCAACTTTGATCTGTCCCCTCCGATGTGTTTGCTAATGCAGTCCATCACCAGTGTGAACAGCAGTGGGCTCAGAGCTGAGCCCTGGTTTCCACTAGGAACCCCTCTGTGAGTTCGAACACTATTTGTACTTGAGTCATTGGGTCCTAGTACATAGCCTGCCCTAATTATACCAATGTTTCTGTGACTTCAAACCACAGTAGTACCGCCCAAATTAGCTTTTTTAGGACCTTGTCATATGCTTTCTCCAAGTCACGGAATGCCCAGTTGGACCTGCTCCTCTCCAATCCTACTTTCTACTAGTCAGTGCATATGTTTATCAATCACTCTCTCCAGAACTTTCATGCAGTGTGACAGGAGTCTGATACCTCTGCACTGCCCACAGTTGTGGATGCCCCCTTTGTTCTTGTACAATGGCACTAGTATGCTTATTCTCTGGTCATCTGGGGGGGGGGGGGGCAGTCTACCTCAGTAGACAGAAATTCCATTTAATTGAATCTTACTTAACCGAGACAACACCATCACGACTTTATTTCAACAAATGCTCACATTGGAATTTTAATCTGGGGAAAACGGCAGTTGGCCAACATGGAGAAATTTGCCCTTTTCTCCACTATAGTGCAACATCGGAGTTGGTATATTTAGTTTGGGGGGCACAGCCCCCACTTGGGTGGGTTTGACATGCTTTGGTGTGTTTGTTTTTTTAATGTTGGCCAACTGCCTCTTTTCCCACAGTAAAATTCCGGTGATGTGAACATTTGTTGAAATAAGGTTTCGGTGTTGTCTCAAGTAAGATTCAATTAAATGGAATTTCGGTCTACTGAAGTAGAACCCACCTAAGATATATTTTCTCTCTACACTGCTATGAGTACTTTTAGGAGCCATTTCTCTTATCATACAGAAAACCCTTCTTTCCATTTCGATAAACTTTTTTTTTTTTTTTTTTTTTTTTTTGTGCTTGGTTTCTTAGTTTCCTTTAGCTTAGCTAACACAAATTCCTGGAGAGGCAGACAGTATAAACCATGCTGTCAACCTCAAGGTGGAGAGATAGAAGTGAATGATGGCTCCCCTGGTCTGAGTCAACATGCTCACCTTTTGATGTAGCCACAATGTTTTTTTCCTTGCTCAGGCTGATGAGCAGAGGAAGCCAATGCTGCCTCAGTCAGATGGGTGCAATGAGGATCACACTTGGTCCTTTACCTCTGATCTTCAAAAGTACCCGGGGGATGAGAGGAATGGGAAGGAAAGCATCAAGAAAATGTCCTGTCTGGAAAGAGAAGGCATCAGTCTTCCAGGTCATGGGATCTGTGGGGACTGAGCAAATTTTTTCCAACTGTTTGTTTTGATCTGAAACAAAAAGGTCTATTTTTGGCACAACCCATGACTGGTTGAGAAGTCTAAATATGTCCTTGTTTAGGGTACAGTCAGGAGTGTTTATCTCAAACCTGCTGAGATGGGTCTGATAAATAATTGTTTTCCCCTGGCAAGTACTGGACTAGCAGATGTAGGCCCAAGGACTGAGCTGTGTCATACATAACACTGTTATGAGAGACAGTGGGTAGGAGTGAATTCCCCAGCTTACTTACCACATCACTGTGATGTTGTCTGTTTTTACTAGAATGTTTCCCGATTTCCATGGGTCTTTGAATGCTAGAATACCTTCAGCACAGCCATAATTTCTTTGAGGGTTATGTGGCTTTTATGAACTCTGAGTTCCACTTTTTTGTACTTGAAGTTCATCTGCATATGCTTTCCAACCTTAAGCATCTCTGGTTAGGGTCTGGTTGGAAGACAGAATTCTGAAAGGCACCCTGTACTCTGTCTGCAGGCTGAGATCCACCACTACAGATCCTTTTTGACGTAATGTATGAGCTGAATTTTGTGGTTAAGAGATTGACTGCGTTGGTTTCACACATTCTTGAGATACTTCTGAAATTTCCTCATGTGTAATCTGGACAGACGGATCATTAGGATACGTGAGGCCATATAACAAGCTCTCTCAGGACTTTCTTTGCAGGGATTACTGACAGGTGAAGGAGAGATATGAAATAGAGTTAGCGAGATAATCATTTCTTCTAGGAGGAAAGCCTTTTGTAGGTCTGTGTCCAGTAAAGCATCAAAAGCACCAATTTTGTGATGGGGTGAGATTTGACTTTTTCAAGTTTAGGATGAACCCCAGGTTCTATCTCTCCACCTTGAGGTTGACAGCATAGTTTATACTGTCTGCCTCTCCAGGTTGGAGAAAATGTCCACAGCCAGTCGAAGGGAGGATAGAAGATTCCTCTACAGTGTCTGCCTGGATCAGGAAGTCATCCAGGTAGGGTAGATCTGGATGCCCTTTGTCCTGCAGAAGGCAATCACTGAAGCCAGGCACTTGGTGAATACACTGGGTGCAGTAAACAGGTCAAAAAGCAGAGCAGAGAACTGAAAGTGCCTGCTATGTGCCCTGAAGATAAGATGCTTCCTGTGAGACATTGCTATGGGAATGTGAAGATAAACATCTTTTAGATTGAGGGGCACCATAAATGCCTGTGGTGCTGGCATAGACAAAAGTTTTTGAAAGTTAGTATTTTGAACTTGGGAACTACTAAGAATATGTTTAGTCGGGAATGGTCTAAAATGGGTCCCCATGTTTTCGCTTTTCCACAAACAAGAAATAGTTTGACGCAATATCTTTTTCCCCTTTCTAGGTATGGGCCGTTTCTATGAACCCTTGATGCAGCAGCAGACCTACTTGGGCAGCAGCTTTCCAGAATTTGATTTACTGCAACAGAAGGAATGTCTTTCAGGCTTTGGCAGAGATGTAACATTAAGTTTGCAATCTGTTTTTACAATGTCCAGTACACGTTTGTCCTAAGATATTTCTGTCCACTCTTGAAAAAAAGAGGAAAAACCTTCTCGCTAGATTTGTAGGAGGAGAAATGAGGTACGAAGGGACAGGCAAGGGTTGTGGTAAGATTTGTGAAAAGAGAGGAAAAGCCTTCTCCCTACATTTGTAGAAGGAGAAATGAGATTTGAAGGAGAGGCAAAGGGAAGGGTTGGGGTAGCACTTCAGGGGAAGGGGACAGGGATGTGACTGGCTGAGTCATGGTTACTCCCTGCTGGGCCCCTGTGGTCAGGGTCCAGTAGGCCTAGAGGTTTGCTCTGCCTGCCAACTTGTTATTGCTTTGCTGGTCTATCCCTTCTGACCCCTCTCTCTCACACTATGTTGAGAGGAAGGAAAGGACTAGGTTTTGGTGGGAAAATGTCTGCTAAACCTGGGTAGCTGAACCTGCAGAAAGCCCTTGACAGAATGTGTACGATTTAGCCTTCTACTACAGGGGCAACTGGTTAGGGCAGCTAGGATGGTTTCTGTATATGATGTATTTATTAGTGAGTGCCTCAAATTAAAGGAAATGTTTATGTGAAGGGGCTACCTGCAGAAAGTGATTAATTTGGTAGTGGAAGAAATTGTTAAAAAAAAAAGGAGATATGGGGTCTGTCTTCCATTGTTAAATAGCGGGTGTTGATTCTATCCACACGTATACTGAACACACGGAGTACAAATCATTCTAATAAGGTAAGTGGTAATAGTGGCTCTTCAACTACTGCTAATTGAGCTCTTACCACCACTTATTTAAATTCTTGGATGATTATCAGCATTATAAACATTGGGACATAATATAAAGTAATACAGAAACAATGTAAAAAAATTGGAGAAACACATTTGCTGGAATATAGGAGAGATAAATGTTTGAAAAACACCATGGTGGTAACATGGCTAAAAATCATGGCACCTTTATGTGCGCATTTTGCAAGTATAGTAACTACATGTGGAAAGGTGCCTCTGTCCACCTAGGGAATTTAAATATAAAAGTTCTGGGACATTAACTGTAACACCATAGGGGTTATTTATTTGGTTAAATGCCAGCAATGCACTTGTTTTATATAGGTAAAATAGAAAGAAGACTTACAGAACATGTTTATGAGCATCTATATGCTCTTACTAAACATAAGAAAAAAAACATGTCATATAAACATCTTAATTTTTACTCTACCCGTAATTTCTTAGTTTTTTTTTACTTGAGAGGGTGGTGAAAGATCAGAGGGGAGGGCCCTGGGGACTGATTTTAGAGAAAGGAGAATTTTGGTGGCAAATGTATTCAAATGCTACGCCATATTCATGGTTGAACAGACCACTATTAACTGTTGAAAAAGCATATCAAATATGAAATTGATAGCCCTTTTAGTACTTTTTTACTTATGTGAATGTTCCACAACAGTGTTGACTAATACATAAACTTTGTAATAGTTGGACAGTTCTCGTTATATAGATAACAAATGTAACATCATGATTGATTAAAGAAAAATGTGTTATTGGTGCAATTTATCACTTGATTTAGCAAAGTTTTTTTTAAAATAAGGCAGGATAGGAGATGTGGTTTTAAAAGGGTTGATATTCTGAAGTTGTCTGTGGATTTACAGGACCAAAGCACTCAACGCTACACTAAACGTGCACCTTTGGACTATACCTACAAGTGGTGTTTTTTTTTTCTTTAAGACACTGTTTTATTCACCTGGCACCATGGTTTGGTTGCTAGTTTTATTGCCATGCTATCTGGCAGCACTCAGAGTGTATTCCAGGGACAACTCTTAATTTTGAAGATTTAAACCAGACCATGGTTAATTTCACTTCCCTTTGAGGATAAATCTTATTAAACAGTTGGCAGATTCTGAAATAAAGATGCTTAAATATCGTAAACTTCAATTACAGAATTTACATTTCTTTGAATCAATTAAAGTTAAATATGTCCCAAACAGCCTCCGATACTGGAAGTTTCCAGCAGGGCTACAGAAAAGAATCCCCATTACATCAAGAACTGCTGATGATGTTTGACAGACATGGTTGTGAGGTCATGGAATTCCTTATTAAATACAAAGTACAGTTTTGTACCTACCATAAATGTAGATGTTCGAAGATCCACATTGCTGCAGTCCTTACACTTGGGTAGTCCGCTGTCCTCGGTCGGCCCAAATATCAAAGTATAAGGCTGACGTCGGTCAAGGCGCATTAGACTGACATCAGGACGTCAGGGTACAAATGCGCATGACCGACGTCATATCCTCAGTCTTTTCTTGCCCCAGATGTCAGAAGACCCTAAAAAGAGAGGTCAAAACCAAAAGACAGCAAACAACCAACCAACCACCCTTGCACTAATAATATGTACAATATATACAATATACACAATATTTACAACCCAACCCACACAACCGCCTCTAAGTACAGAGGGGAAGGAGGGAGGTATTGACTGCAGCAATGTGGATCTTGAACATCTACATTTATGGTAGGTACAAAACTGTACTATGTTCTTCATCTCACATTGCTGCAGTCCTTACACTTGGGTAGAATCCCAAAGCAGAGGTAAGGGAGGATGGCAAAACTATAAAGCAGGAGCTGCCAAAATGCCCTGTAAAATAGCAGTGGCAAAACCAGCCCTAGATTTAGAGTAAAGTGGAAGGTGATAATGCTTAGAGAAAGTATGCACTGAACTCCAAGTAGCTGCCTCCAAAATATCTTTAGTTGCCACCCCTTAAAAAGCTGTCAAGTGGCAGTAGCCCTAGTGGAATGAGGCCTAATCCCAGCTGGAATCTCCTTACCATGATGGGAATAACAGAAAGCAATGCAAAACTCAATCCACTTAGAAATAGTTTGTTTTGACACCGGCTTGCCCTGAGAACTCAAAGCAAAAGAAACAAATAACTGCTGAGACTGCCTGAACCCTTTAGTTCTGCTCAAATAATATCGCAACTGCCTGTGTACATCTAAAGTGTGCAAAATCTTTTCCCCTTTATTTTGGGGATTTGCATAAAAAGTAGGCAAATGAATAGTTTGGTTTAAAGCCACACTAGAAACCACTTTAGGCATAAAGGAAGGATTAGTACGCAAAGATACCCTATCCTTATGGAAAATTAAGAAAGGCTCAACCGCCATAAGGGCCTGTAATTCAGAAACCCTTCTTGCAGAGGTAATGGCCAACAAAAGCAGTCTTCCATGATAAATATTTCAACTCGGCAGTAGCTGCAGGCTCAAAAGGTTGTAGAGTGAGTTTCTCCAACACAAAATTGAGATCCCAAGCAGGAGTAGGAGCTCTACGTGGGGGTCTTATATTCTTTGCGCCTCTAAGAAATTGCTTGAACAAAGGATGAGAAAACAATGGTGGGTCACAGTCATAGTGAGCAGAAATTGCTGCAGCATGAACCTTAATAGAAGAGAAGGACAAACCTTTGTCCAGTAACTCAGTAAGATATTGAAGAGCCACACTTAAATTAGGCTCAGAAACATCAAATTCCTTTGCTGCACTCCAAACTAAAAATCTCTTCCATTTATCTGCGTACACTTTCCTTGTACTAGGCCTTCTGGCTTCCAAAATAACATTCAAAACTTGTTGTGGAAGTTGAGACCCTCCAGGGTTCAAAACAGAATATGCCAGGCTGTTAGGTGAAGAGAGGGAAGTTTGACATTGAGTAAATGACCGTTCTCCTGAGACAGCAGGTGTGGAATCGAAGGCAAAGGCCATGGAGGCTCCCGTACCAGACTTCTCAGTAATGGGTACCAGTGCTGTCGAGGCCAATCTGGAGCTATTAAAATCATCTTTGGCTTGTCCTGTCTGACCTTTAGGAGTACCTTTGGGAGGAGAGGCAGAGGTGGAAAGGCATACACATGAAGATTGCTCCAATTGAAAGAAAGAGCATCCACTTTCCAGGCTGTGGGATGAAACCTTTTTGTGCAAAACTTTGGCAGCTGGTAATTTAGTGGAGAAGCGAACAGATCTATGTCTGGAGTTCCCCATGACACTGTCAATTTCTGAAATACATGAGGATCCAATTTCCACTCATGGGGATCCATAATTCGCCTGCTCAACACATCTGCTAAGGAGTTCTGTGCTCCGGCAGAAACCGTGCCTGAAGATTTAGCTGTAAACTGAGAGCAGTCTCCCACAAAATCATTGCTTGCCTGCATAGAGGATAAGAATGTGTTCCCTCTTGCTTGTTGATGTACCACATGACAGTTGTGTTGTCTGTTAGAATCAACACCTGCCCTGGAAGAAGTAAATCCTTGAAAGCCATTAATGCAAATTGGACTGCTAACATCTCCTTCAAGTTGATATGTAGATGTTGTAGTCTGGCAGGCCACGGTCTTGTATCCACTTTCCATTTAGATGAGCTCCCCAAGCTTTGTCTGAGGCATCTGTCGTTAGAATCTGACTCGCCTCTGGCCGGGTCACAGAGAGTCCCTTGTTTAGGTGACATTCCTGAGCCCACCACAAAAATTCCTTTTGAATGCAAGGTATTATCTGAATGACAGTGTCCATATCCTGGCAGTGCTGTGTCCATACATTTTTGAGATACCATTGTAACTTCCTCATATGCAGTTTGGCATTGGGAAGCACCAGAATACAAGATGCCATGAACCCCAAGGCTTGAAGGACTGTCCTTGCAGTCAGCCTGGACTGATGAGACAATTGATGGAAGTAAAGGGAAAGATTATTTTGTTTGTCCGGAGTCAAAAAGGCCATCTGGGATGCTGTATTCAGTCTTACACCCAGAAAGCACATGTCCTGAGAGGGTACTAGACTGGACTTTATTTCGTTCACAGAATACCCCAGGCATCTTAGCACTGCTATCACATATTGCAAATGATGAAGAAGTTTGTCCTTTCCTTGAGCCAGAATCAGGCAATCGTCCAAATAAGGATAAATCTGTATTCCTTTTAGCCTGAAGAAAGCTATCACTGGAGCCAGAACTTTCGTGAACACTCTGGGCGCAGTAGATAAGCCAAAGGGCAATGCAGAGAACTGATAGTGAGAAGTCCCAGCCCGAAAACGCAGATACTTCCTGCAACTCAGTCTGATAGGAACATGAAGGTAAGCCTCCTTGAGATCCAGAGTTACCATCCAGTGATCTTTGCCCAGCAGAGGTAAAAGCTGTTGTAACGTCAACATTTTGAACTTGGGAATGTCCAGATAAGTGTTGAGGATAGATAAATCTAAAATTGGTCTCCACGTGTTCCCCTTCTTTGGTACTAGGAACAGGCGAGAATAAAATCCTAGGCCCACTTCTGGCAGAGGGACCGGCTGTATGGCCCCTATTTGAAGTAGCAGAGAAATTTGTTTGTGAGCCTCTATTCTTTGCTGAGGAGGAACGTCTGGCATGCCTTTGAAAGGAGGCAAGGTATGGAAATAAAACCTGTAACCTTGGTGTATGATATCCAATACTCATCTGTCTTGGGTAATTAAACTCCAATTTTCCTTGAAAAGAGCCAACCTTCCTCCCAAAGGTGCTGCCAGACGAGAAGGCTCTGGCAGCTGAAAAGGTAGGTCATTGGGTCTGTTTACGAAAGGACTGACCCCTGCCCTCACCCGAAGACTGTGCAGGTGAACTCCCTGTTCTAGGCCTGAAAGAGCCATGAGCTCTGCCCCTACCACGTCTAGATCTACCCCTAGACTGGGAATCATAAGAAGGATACGTCCACCCCTTGGTAGGCCAATTCCTACTAAACTTCGAGGCTGAACCTGCAAAAAATCTTTAACAGTCTGCATAGATTTAGCCTTGTCTTCCATTTTCTTTAAGACTGCCTCCACAGGTGAACCAAACAACACATCAGACTGTAAAGGAGCATCTAAAATCCTAGCCTTAACATGGTCAGATAAATTCTGATCCCTCAGCCAGGCGTGCATCTGAAGAACTGACCCAGTGGCAGCCACCCTAGACGAGGCCTGTACAGCATCAAAACCACATTGCAAAGAATGCTTACCCACCTGTTCAGAAACATGCACCAAATCTTGTAACTCTTTACACTCAATACCTTCCGCCAGAGCATCTACCTTAGACTTTAATTGAGAAAGTAGATAGTTTTGGTATTTCAACATGTGAAACTGGCAATTTAAAGCCCTCATAGCTAGGGTGGAAGAAGTATAGACTTTCTTTCCCCATCTATCCAAAGCCCTGGCCTCTTTATCTGGAGGAACCGGACTTTTTACAACAGAAGCCTTAACACCCTTAGGCCCCTGACTAACAGTTTCTGGGTCCGCCCTAGGACTCTTAAAAAGATATTTATGAGCTTCAGGCACCCTGTAATACCTATCCGGTTTAACAGGAGCAGGAGGCAAAGAATCAGGATTAGGAGAAGCCTCTGCAAACACATCTTCCACAACATCCAGAACAGGAGGTATAGCCAAAGGCCTATGCTGGGGTAAAAACAAAAATTCCCTAAGCCTTTTCCTGGAATCAGAGAAGTCCTGACCTTCCCACTTAAAATGTTCCCTCATGGAATGAAGAGTCTCTGAAAAAGAAAAATCCTCAGGAGGAGAAGCAGAAGGAGTAGAATCATCCACATCAGAATCAGAATAAGGAGAATACTCCTGCAAGTCTTCAGCCGAAGACTCTGAAACATCCGAAGCCTGCTCAAAACTCCACAACTCAGGTTCCACCCTAGGTCTCTTATCAGGAGGGGGCAAAGAACCTCTAATCAAAGTAATCAAATCTTCTGCCATTTTAAGCATATGCTTCTTGGGCACAGATCCTGAAGAACTAGGAGTGACACCAACAGAAGCTAAACCTGGCCTGCCTCTGGGAGAAGCCTTGGAAACAGAAGGAGAGGGCCTAACCACCCTAGGAAGGGAGGGGAGTACAGTAACCTGAGAAGCCCCTTCAGCCTGACCTGCCTCCTGAGAGGCCACATCCTGCAATAACAAAGTCTCCCCCTGGGACTCCAGAGAAACCTCCGGCGGAACCCCCGGTTCCACCGACACCTCTAAAGAACCGGCGTCCGGTACGGACGGCTCTTCTTGTCTGGGCTTAGCTGCTTTGTCTTTGCGCTTCTTCGAAGATGCGGGCGTTGGAGCCTCCGACGGCATATTATAATTGCACCGCTTCCCGAAGGCTAACCTGGCACAATCTAACCTTCGCTTAATAGTGCGCTTATTGAACCTAGCACAAAAGCGACACCCAACAACGTCGTGCTCAGGCCCCAAACAAGGAATACACAAAGTATGATAATCTCTATGCGGTATCTGTTTCCCACAAGAAATACAGTTATTCACTTTTTCTGACATCCGGTAAACCACTGAGGCAAGAAAAACTAAAATATTCCCAACGGGTACTTGGCCAACTTTGACTCGGTCTGAAACTCCAAATTCGAAAAATTTCAGAACGCCGAACGGCACTTGCAACGCTGCTTCTGCATCGGACCATGCGGCAAAAAAGACTGAGGATATGACGTTGGTCATGCGCATTTGTACCCTGACGTCCTGATGTCAGTCTAATGCGCCTTGACCGACGTCAGCCTTATACTTTGATATTCGGGCCGACCGAGGACAGCGGACTACCCAAGTGTAAGGACTGCAGCAATGTGAGATGAAGAACATCCAAGTGGCAATGGATGGCTTACAAGTTGAGATCGGTATCTTAGAAAGAACCATCACTCATGACTTGTTATTCAATAACTATCAAGATGAGTATAGAAATATCTTTAAAAGGTGGAAAAAAAAAGAGAGTGGTGACATTCAAACAAGGGCAATTAAATAGTCTGACTGGAATAGGGTGGAATATTCTCAGAATAAAGTGAATACTTCTAAATCAGAAGAGTCAGCTCATTCATGCAATGAAGGAAAAGATATGAATGTTAATGCAATATCGATAAGGAAGAAATAGGAATAGATAATGAATCTATTCCTTTGGAACATCCACCATTGAGAAGACTGGATCACCTGAGGAACAAAACAGTTATTCAGCTCAAGAGGATAAACAGAATCAACAGAGACTTTACCCACGTCCCCAGAAATGATGCAGGGGGAGAATGAGAGGCAGGCAAAGTTACAACAGAAACAGATGGCAGGTCATGACAACAATGGCTCTATTTAACAGGAAGTTTTGACCTACTGGATTATTTTGAACACTTTGGGAGATTTTACAGTCTATAACTACAGTACTGTTAACATTATTGTTGAACATACTGACATCTTCCAGAAAGGGGATGACTTGTGTGCCTGCAAGAAGAGCTAAGGTAACAGGCACTTTAACTGATATAAAATTATATGTTCAGAAGTTAAAATTAGGGCTTATGTCTTCAAGTGTAAGTGAATTGCCCTCTAGTAAACGTTTAAGAAATACAAGTGTTATTAAATCCACCACTGCACTCTTTTACAAAACTACGAAAAAGCTTATGAGTTAGATACAAGATATCAGCTTGATCAACTCCTTGACAGACTCTGCTTCAATACTTCTTTTGAACAGCGCAAACTTCTTGACGAATTTTGATTGAATTCTAATTTGAGAATAATGAAACCGGATGGGGGTGCAGCATTATTGTGATGGACAAAATTATACACATACATAAAATAAATAATATACTGTTAGATGAAGAGTACAATAAGGCCTCCCTTAATGAAATACATACAGCTTACCAAACAGCTGACAGTACATTATATGATACAGCTATGCAGAGACAAATAAGCTGGGATGAATATCAGTTTTTCCACAATAAAAAAAAAACTTATATTTCAGCCATCATTAGTGTACCAAAAATACACAAAAACTTGAATGATCCACCTCTCTGGCCTATAGTAGATGCCAGGAGATCTAAAACGCACCTTATAGTGAAATACTTAACATTAAATTGAAGGACAGAATTAATAAGTTGACTTACCTGTGTAAGGATTCTTAGGGCTTTTTACACAAATGTAATGGGGTTATCTATGATGACATAATTTTTTTGACCAATGAGGTTAACCATGGTAATCCCTCATGATGTGGGGTTAAACTGGTTTATAGAATTTTTAAATGTCCACTATGACCATGATAATGAAGACGTTCAAACTTATGTACAATTGATGAATGCTGGGTAAAAAAAAAAAAAAACTATATTGATGGACAATACTTCTGCCAAGATCTTGGGGTTGCCATTGGTCCGGCCTATGCCCCTGCTTTTGCGAACACAATTATGGAGGCTGGGGAATCTAAGTATATATTTGGGCGTCAGTACCAGACATCTTGGTGTCTTTACACCGGCTGTCTACATAACATATGTATTTTTTTAGACAGATACTGTGGAACAAATTTCTGATTTTATCAGATATATTAATTCTGTTAACAGTTTTTTTATCATTTACACATACCACGAATCAAGAGGTTTTATTTAGATGTTGAAATCAAAAAAGACCAATAGGAGAAACGGTTTGCTTCTAACATATACAGAAAACCTACTTATAAAAAACATTTTTTTTTTTTACATTATACTAGCAGCTACCCAATATACCAAAAGAAAGCAATCTTGAAGAGGCTACTTTTAGGGCAGCTAGGATAGTTTCTGTAGGAGACATATTTATTAGTGAGTGTCTCAGATTAAAGGAAGCATTTATGTAGGGGGGCTACCCGCAGAAAATTATAATTCTAGGATGTAAGACGTTATTAAAAAGAGAAGAAATGGGGGTCTATCTTCCATTTTTAAATCGTGCAGGTGGTGATT
The DNA here is from genome assembly GCF_019279795.1 of Protopterus annectens. Classification (NCBI taxonomy): domain Eukaryota; kingdom Metazoa; phylum Chordata; order Ceratodontiformes; family Protopteridae; genus Protopterus; species Protopterus annectens. The sequence continues at coordinate 621,792,216 of NC_056748.1, read as the reverse complement.
CTAATCACACAGGGAACTTAATCAGAGTATAAATCACTGAGGTGAGTGGTATCACCACACAGTATTTGAATTCTTAGATGATTACTAGCATTATAAACAAAAATTGGGATGTAATACGAAGCAATATAGAATAGTGTAAAAAAGTAGGAGAAATATCTTTACTTGTATACAGGAGAGGTAAATATTTGAAAAACATCTTTGAAAAACACCATGGTGGTAACAAGGCTAAAAAACTTGGTACATTTAAGTGTGGGTTTTGCAAATATTGTAACCCCATGTGCGAAGGTGAGTTTGTCCTTGTAAGAAATTTAAACATAAAAGCTCCTGGACACTAACACCATGGGTTTTTTTTTTGGCTAAATGCCAGCAATGCACTTGCTTTATACAGGTAAAATAGAAAGATTTTGGGAACACATTTAAGAGCATCCAGCTATGTTATATGGGTTGGAGACAGTGGCATTGACAAAAAAGCAGGAGTCAGAGCTTGACGTGGCAGAGTTGAAGATGTTAAGATTTGCACTGGGTGTGACGAGGATGGACAAGATTAGGAATAAGTATATTAGATGGTCAGCCCAGGTTGGAAGGTTTGGAGACAAAGCCAGAGAGGCAAGATTACGCTGGTTTGGACATGTGCTGAGGAGGGATGCAAAGTATATTGGGAAAAAGATGCTAAGGATGAAGCTGCCAGGTAACAGGAAAAGAGGAAGGCCTAAGATAAGGTTTATGGATGTGGTGAGAGAGGACATGCAGGTGGTTGGTGCGACAGAGCAAGATGCAGAGGACAGGAAGAAATGGAAACAGTTGATCTGCTGTGGCGACCCCTAACGGGAGCAGCCGAAAGAAGAAGATGATTTAAGAGCATCCATATATTACTAAACATAAGCAAGTGAAAGTATTTTTACCCTACTCATAATTTCCGTTTTTTGGTACTTGAAAAGGTGGTACAAGATCAGAGGGGAGCTCCCTGGGGACTGACTTTAGTGAAAGGAATATTAAGGTGGCAACTGTATTCAAATGCTGCAACATATTCAGAATTGAACAAAACACTTACTATTAATTGTTTGTTGAAACTGAAAGCATGCCAAATATGAAATAGATAACCTTTTAGTATTTTTAAATTTAAAGTTAAATTTTCTTCAGCAAGCAGCACCTCGTATTCTGACGTCTTGTTCTTCTTTCGTCTTTTCCCGGTTGGGGGTCACCACGGCGGATCATCTGTCCTCTCATGATTGGCTGTGGAGTTTTATGGTGTCGAGTTGCCAGCCCGACACCCACCCTTCCACAGAAGGCGCACACACACTCACGCACACTCACGCCTAGGGCCAATTTAGAGTGTCCAATCCACCTACTGCATGCCTTTGGGATGTGGGAGGAAACCGGAACACCCTGAGGAAACCCACACGACCACAGGGAGGACATGCAGACTCCGCACAGAAGGCACCCCAGCCGAGAATCGAACCGGAGAACCTCTTGCTGTGAGGCGGCAACGCTAACCGCTGCACCACCGCGGCCGCCCTAGCACCTTGTATTCTGACAATTTTTGGAATTCCAAAAATCCACCCCCCCCCCCCCCCCGAGGCCCACAGTGGATGCCAAGGCATCTAAAACTTTCAACTTGGACAAATTTGTGGATTTTCATTTAAAGCATGTACTGGATGAGTTTCATCATGTACTAAAAGACTCATGGGATTGTTTGAGTAAGATAAACCGTGATCTATACACAGACAATCTTATTTTGGCAACAGTAGATATTAAAGATCTTTTCATAGTCATTGCCGATGAGAGAGGGATTGTGTGGTTTTATGATTTTTATGTACTAATATGGCATTTAGTCATTCAAGAATATTAATGTTTGGAACATTAATGGAACTCATCCTTAAGAACAATTTTATTGCGTTTGAGAACCAGTTCTTTAAGCAAAAAACTGGAGTTGCAATTGGGGTAGCATGTGCCCCCCTATTTGCTAATATTGTGTTAACCCAATGGGAGATGTCCAAGGTGTTTAATTGTGCCTTGTTCCAGCATTGTAATTTTTATGGGCATTTTTTGGATGACATCCTGATTTTTTGGGATGGTACACAAGAACTACTGGATAGATATTTTTGATTTTTTAAATAGTAGTACTGAGTTCTTGTCATTTACCATGGAGACTGTTTCAGATGCAATACACATTTTGGATATTACCATAAAGAAGGATGAAAATAAAAAGGGATTTAGTTCAACATTATACAGAAAACCCACATACTCAAACACATTACTGCATTATGACAGCTGTCACCCCCTACATCAAAAACGATCCTTAGTGAAGGGTCAGGGTGCGAGACTAGCCAGGATGGTTAGTGAAGTTGACAGCTTTAATGAAGAGGAGAGGGTACCCTGATGAATGTGTTGACCCTATACTTAAGGAATTTGTAAATAAGAGATTAGGAGGACATTTTGTTCCCCTATTAGGAGCAGATGACCCTGGTGACACCACCAGAGTAAATGGTGAGGAAGTAACAATAACCAACATAAGGAATGAAAATTCCTTTACAGGGGCTATGGTACTGACTTTTAGTCCTCTGTTTTATGACATCAAGGAAGTAATTAATAACGACTGGGGTATTTTGACTAATGAAGCAGAACATACGAAGAAAGTGGGTGAAAAAACGGTTGTGATTTATAAAAAATCTCTTGGAAAGGCATTAGTCAAATGAGTGTACTGGATGGATGAAAAAAATGTGGCTACTGCCCACAATGTACCCATATTATTGAGAGTGATGGTATACTTGATTTGGGGTTGTTAGGCTAAGACAAAAATTAAATTGTCTTACTAAATGTCTGGTATACGTAGCCATCTGCCAGGAATGTGGACAATTATAAATAGGAAAAACAAAAAACGCATTAAATAAATGTTTATATCAACATCTTTACGATATTCGTAAAGGTAATTTGAACAATGCTCTTGCTAGGCATATTATGGCTTTCCATAATCATTCCTTTAAGTTTGCAGGTCTTGAACAAATAGTTAACAAAGATGGTGGGGGGGGGGGGGGGACCCAAGGAGATGTTACTTGAATACAGAGAGTTGATATGGCAGCTTAGATGCAATGCCAGTTACACAAGGCCTTAATGAGATGATTTCTATTTCCAGCTTATTAAAATTGAGGTCTGAGTTTCACTTATGAAGTGCAATCCACACAAACAACTATACAGAAGCACATGTAGTGGTAGAGTTGTTTATTGTAACATTATGTATTATAAATACGTTTTAATAGCTTAGCAAATGTATGTAGTTTTTATATGTTTTAAAAATATATCAATGGTTTTAGTGTAAAACTTTTTCTAGTTTTTATAGCCTATGGGGAAGTGTTTTTGTGAACATGTGATGGGGGCATGAGTATTTAAATGCACTTGTGTAATGGATTATTTATTCTGATGAAGTCTTTGGTGTACTGCCGACGAAAGTACTAAATAAATTTTGGATTTGTGGTGCACTACCTGGTGTTTTTGCTCCTATTGGATTTATTGGTCTTAGCTGGTGTCTTTTGTCTTAGTATTTTTTTACTTAAATGAATATTCCATAACAGCGCTGTCAAATATACAAGCTTTGTAACGGTTGGACAATTCTTATTATACTTAAGATAATGAGTATGATGTCATGGATTGATTAATTTAAGGAATAACTTGTTATTGGTGCAATTTGTCACATGATTTGGGAATTTTTTTTTTAAATAAATGAGACGTGGTTTTAAAAGTGTTGATATTCTGAAGTCAGTGGATTTACAGGATGAAAGTGCTCAATTCTACAATAAATGTGTGTGCCTTTGGACTATACCCAAAGGTGGTGTTTTTTACTTCTTGGTAGTTTTTTTTTCCGACTGCTATTGTTTTAGTTTGGTTACTATTTTTTTTTCTGAAAACAGCTTCTGCCTTAAGCCCAAACAAAAAGTCTTTGTCCTGAGGAACCTCTAGAATTCTCAGGACTTAATACGCTCTGGCAGGGGCTGTTCCCTTAAGTAAGCACATCTACAAATAACAGACTCTGAGGCAGTCACCCCACTTGATGCTTCCACTGGCAAAGTAGGATGAGGGGGGGGGGGCTAGGTAACATTGTTCATCTCAGAGACAAAAAAATGATCTGAATCAAAAGGCCCAGCAAAGAATGAAATATTATGATCTTTACTAAGACCAGACTGGAGCTTGAGCAGGGATCAGATGGCATCAGGCAATTAAAAAAAAAAGAACTGATGTTGAATTATGCAATAACCAAATGCAGTGCTGTCTGGGGGGATTGTGGAAAAAGTACAGTTTTGTACCTACCATACATGTAGATGTCCGAGAGATATGCATCTGCAGTCCTAACATATGGGTTGTCCTGCCTCAGGCAGCCCTTCGGTCGGACGGATTCCAAAGTCTGGGTCTGGCCTCGGCTGATGTCGCACTTCACCTGACGTCATAGCTGCTGTGAATTGGGTATAAAGGCATCAGCCGACGCCATTTTCCTCAGTGTTTCTTGCCCCAGATGCCAGGTGCCCTCTAGGAAGGCTAAATTTGGATAAATGCAAATGATTCCAAACAGTAGAGAGCAAACAAAAATAAACACCTATATACATATATACAAACAAATACACCATAATAGATTCCCCCAGCTAGCTACAAGATGGGCAAATACCCTAGGAGTACCACAGAGGGGAAGGAGGGTGGGTAATCCTGACTGCAGATGCATACCTCTCGGACATCTACATTTATGGTAGGTACAAAACTGTACTATGTCCTTCAAGGATGCATCTGCAGTCCTAACATATGGGTAGAATACCATAGCCAAACTGGGGGAGGAGGCACTAAGATGATTATGGTGTAGTTAAGATCCCTTGCAAAACAGCAGTTGCAAAACCTGCTCGGGATCTGGAGTATAAAGGTAGATTATAATGCTTGGCAAATGTATGCACGGAGCTCCAAGTAGCAGCTTCTAAAATGTCTTTGGTAGCCACTCCTCGTAAGAAAGCTGTAGTAGTGGCTGTAGCCCTTGTGGAGTGAGGTCTGATGTTTTCTGGAGTTGTCCTTCCATGAAAAGAGTAACAAAATCTAATGCAATTTCCTATCCATTTTGAGATTGTCTGTTTTGAAATTGCTTTTCCTTCCATTCCTGTTGCATATGCTACCAGAAGCTGGTCAGTTTTTCTATTGTTCTTGGTTCTGTCCAGATAGTAGCGCAATTGCCTGTGCACATCCAAGGTATGTAGTAGTCTTTCCCCCCTGTTCTGTGGGTTGGGGAAGAATGTTGGTAGGTGGATTGCTTGGTTCAATGATACCCTGGAGACCATCTTTGGCATAAAAGTAGGGTTAGTTCTCAAGGACACTCTATCCTGATGGAAGATAAGGAAGGGCTGTACTGCCATTAATGCCTGTAATTCAGAAACCCTTCTTGCTGAAGTGATTGCAAGCAGGAAAGCAGTTTTCCAAGATAAGAACTGTAATTCTGCTGTTGCTGCTGGTTCGAAAGGGGAAGTGTTAACTTTTCCAGCACAAAGTTAAGGTCCCATGTAGGCAAAGGTGGCTTCCTTGGAGGCTTTACATTTTAATTCCTCTCAGAAACTGCCTGAGTAGAGGATGAGAGAAGACTGGAGGATCCATGTTGTATTCTGCTGAAATTGCTGATGCATGAATCTTAATGGAGGAGTAAGACAGGCCATTGTGGAAAAGTTCTGCTAAATATTCCAGGATGTTAGCTATGTTTGCTAATGATACATTTTCTCCTTTTGCTGCACTCCAAATGAGGTATCTTTTCCATTTGGCTGAATAAGTCTTCCTTGTGGAGGGTCTGCGAGCCTCCAGGATAATGTCTTTAACCCTCTGAGATAAATCTGGGTTATTTTGTTTTATGTAATATTCCAAGCAGCTAGCTGCAGTGTTTTCAAGTTTGGATGTAGGATCTTGAAGTTGTTCTGTGTTAGCAGTAAAGGAACTAGAGGTAGAGGCCATGCGTGTATCCGACACATACTCCTCAGTAGCGGGTACCAATGCTGCCTCGGCCAGTCTGGAGCGATCAGGATGATCCTTGGGTGATCTTCTTTGATCTTCAGTAGCACTTTGTGCATCAAAGGAAGAGGTGGGAATGCATATGCTGTCAGGTTTTCCCAACTGAAGGATAGGGAGTCCACCTTCCAAGCAAGTGAGTGGTATGTCCTTGTGCAGAATTTCCTCAACTGGTGGTTGTGTGGGGATGCGAACAGGTCTATTTCTGGTAGTCCCCATTTCTTTGTAATGGATTTGAAGATGTCTGGATGCAGCATCCATTCGTGGGCATCCGTGGTAGTTCTGCTTAAGGTGTCTGCTAGTATATTTTCTTTTCCTGGCACAAATATGGCCTGGAGCTGAATGTTGAGGTTCAGGGCCACATTCCACAGGTCCATTGCCATCCGGCATAGAGGATATGAGTGCGTGCCTCCCTGTTTGTTGATATACCACATGACTGTGGTGTTGTCCGTCCTTATCAGCAAATGACCCTGTTGAAGAAACGGTCTGAATGTCTGAATTGCCTGTTTCACAGCCAGCATCTCTTTTTGATTTATGTGTAGGTTCAGCTGGTCCTGTGTCCATAGGCCTTGTATACACTTGTCCACCATGTGTGCCCCCCAGCCTAGGTCTGAGGCGTCCGTGGTGATAGTCTGGCTTGGGCGAGGTTTGTGGAAAGGCAGTCCTCTGTTCAACTGACAGGCCTGAGCCCACCACAGGAATTCTTGTTTCAGGCATGGAATTATTGGAATCTGGGCTTCTAGACTGTGTTTGTGTTGAGACCATATATTCCTTAGGTACCATTGCAACTTCCTCATATGCAGCCTGGCATGTGGAATCAATATTATGCAGGATGCCATGTAACCCAGGGCTTGCAGGACTTTCCTTGCTGTAAGCTGGTTCTGTGTTGTTAATGCCATGAAATAGAGTGGTAGTTGCTTTTGCTTTTCTGCTGTGAGAAATGCCATCTGATTTGAAGTGTCCAGTTCTGCACCCAAGAATGTTATCCTTTGGGATGGTACCAGCCTTGACTTTTTCATGTTGACTGTGTATCCCAGGGCTTGCAGTAGTTGTATAACCTTTTCCAAATCTTTTGTTAATTTGGTCTTGTTGTCCACTTGTATTAGGCAGTCGTCCAGGTATGGATAAATCTGAATTCCCTGAAGCCTGCAATGAGCAATTACTGATGCCAGGCATTTCGTGAATACTCTGGGCACAGTGGATAAGCCAAAGGGCAATGCTGAGAATTGATAATGCTCTGATCCTGCAAGAAATCTGAGGTATCTTCTGCAATCTGGTCGTATAGGGACGTGCAGGTATGCCTCCTTGAGATCCAGAGTCACCAGCCAAGACTCCTTGCCCAGCATGGGAAGAAGTTGCTGTAGGGTCAGCATTTTGAATTTTGGAACAATGAGGTATGTGTTCAGAGCGGACAGGTCGAGAATAGGCCTCCATTGGTTTTCTTTCCTTGGTACCAGGAAAAGTCTGGAGTAAAATCCTTGTCCTTGTTCCATAGGCGGTACCTTTTCTATAGCTCTCATCCTTAGTAAGTGGTTGATTTGTCCTAGAGCGTTTGTTTTTTGGTTTGGTGGTAGGTTTGGCATTCCTCTCTTTCTTGGTAGAGTGTGGAAGTGAAACCTGTAACCTTTGTCTATTGTCTTTAAAATCCATTTGTCTCCTGTAATGTAATGCCAGTTTACGGAAAATAAGGCTAGCTTTCCGCCTAAGGGTGCTTCCAGTTGTTCCCTGGTAGGCGGTATCAGAGTCAAGTCATTGTGTCTGTCCTGTGGTAGTGGTAGTAGCTGGATCTGTGGCAGTAGTTCTCTGGTTGTTAGTCTGCCACTGACGTCCCCTGTAGGCACCTCTGGATTGACCTCTGCCTCTTGGGCGCCTATTTCTGCCTCTCTGTGCTCTGGAGGTGTCTGGAAAGGACCAATTCTTCGAAGGCCAATTTCTACTAAACCTCGGAGGTTGGACCTGTAAGAAATCCTTGACTGTTTGGACAGATTTTACTTTTTCTTCCACCTTCTTTAGCACTTGCTGTGCAGGGGAGCCAAACAAACTTTGTTTCTCCATGGGAGCATCTAGGAGCTTTGACTTTACATGGTCTGGTAAGGATTGCTCTTTTAACCATGCATGCCTTCTGATCACTGTTCCAGTCATAGCTGATCTAAAGGAAGCCTCCAGTGCATCATAGCCGCATTTTAAGGAATGATTACTGACCTGCTGAGTGTTATGTACCAAATCCTGAAGGGACTTACGGTCTATAGGTTCAGGAGAGGACAGTTTTTTATTTAGCTGGTCTAACAAAAATTCCTGATACTGAATCATGTGGAATTGACAGTTTAAGGCCCTAGCCGAAAGAGTAGCAGAAGTATAAACTTTTTACCCCATCTCTCTAATGCTCTAGATTCTCTTTCAGAGGGAGGGGTTTTGGCAGAGGCAGCTGCTACAGCTTTGGGGCCCTGTGAAATGGTTTCAGGATCTGCAATAGGAGCCTTATACAAGTGAAAGTGTGTGTCCGGGACCCTGTAATATCTGTCGGGCTTAGCAGGGGCCGGGGGAAGAGAGTCAGGGGCAGTACAGGCATCATTAAATGCACCATCCACAACTGTTAGTACTGGAGGAATGGCTAAAGGCCTATGCTGTGGTAAATGCAAAAAAGGTCCTTAGCCTTTTCCTTGAATTTGAAAAATCCTGGCCCTGCCATTGAAATTGCTCTCTCATAGCATGTAAGGTTTCCCCAAAAGAAAATTCCTCAGGAGGAGAGGCAGAAGGAATGGAGTCTTCTGCATCAGAATCCTCATATGGAGAATAAGGGCCTTCTGGAGGATTTGAGTTTTCTGAATCATCCGAGGAATAGTCTGTAGAAACTGGATCCGGGGGCTCTGCTCTAGGCCTCTTCTCTGGAGGGGGTTGAGAGGCCCTGTCTGGGTGAGGTTGGGATCCCCTGATCAAAGAAATGAGATCCTCAGCCAGGCTGAGCATTTGGGAGCTAGACGTAGGCCTGTGTGAGGGGGTTTTAGCAGGCAAGGCCTTAGAAGATTTAGCTGCTTTAGCCCTAGAAAAAGCCTTGATAGACATAGATGCAGGGGGCCTAGCAGCTCCACATGCAGGAGTAGATATGTCTAAAGGAATAGTATCTGATAAATCCTGGGTGCCTGCTACAGCAGGAGAAATTTCAGTAGCAGATTCAGCCATGCTGTGTGAGGCCTCGGCTATCGGAGGCAAGCTTTCGGCCGAAGGAAGAACCGAGGACTCGGTTTCAGCCGAAACCGAGACACTCGCGGTTGGCTTAACCGTGGTTTCGACCGAAACCGCGGACCGCGAGTGTCGGTCCTTTTCCTTACGCTTTTTAGCTAATTGTGGAGTCGGAGTCTCTGACGGCATTTTGTAAGCAAAAGCGGGACCAAAAAACTCCTCTGCAAACTCCGACCGACGTCTAAGTGTCCGTCGGTTGAAGGAAGCACAGGCTAGACAAGCTGATACGTCGTGGTCTGGGCCTAAGCAAGGAAGGCAGTAAGAGTGGAAATCCTTATGAGGTATTTGTTTCCCACAAGTTAAACAACTATTTACTTTTTCTGACATCGGCTGAGGCAAGAAAAGAGTCCCCAATGGGGTACTTAGCTTTTTTAGAAGTCTTCGGTAGTAGAAATCTCTGGATCTAACCGACCGGCACTTGCGAACAGCTTCTGCTTCGGGCACCACGCGACAAGAAAGACTGAGGAAAATGGCGTCGGCTGATGCCTTTATACCCAATTCACAGCAGCTATGACGTCGGGTGAAGTGCGACATCAGCCGAGGCCAGACCCAGACTTTGGAATTCGGCCGACCGAAGGGCTGCCTGAGGCAGGACAACCCATATGTTAGGACTGCAGATGCATCCTTGAAGGACATCTAGGCTAGGCATGGGGTTCCTTCTGAACTCTCCAAAACTGTAATTCTGCAAGAGTAACAATATTCTACCATACTTAACATCTGCTTGAAGTCCACACAATGAGAAGCAATCCCTAAAAAGGGAAGACTAGATGGACCCACCTTAATAGAGGCTTGCTGGCCCATGCAAGACTGAGGGATGATCCTAGGAGAACTGACACTCCCCAAGTTCCTCAGTGCACAACTAGATTAGTTATCCCCCCTGCTAAGGCTGTTTAACTAACGACTCCAGCTGATCAACTGGCAAGAGCGTGATTGAAGAATGTCACAGCCTCCACACCACTGTCTTTTTGTAGACCTCAGTAAGGCAAATCCTTCTGCTCCTACTTAGAAAGATCTGGAACCACTGGGACTTAAAAACATGAATGCAGGTGTCCCAAGTAAACATGGGTTGTGGTATGGAATACACGGCTTTCATATAAACTAGGGTCTGCAGAACATGATTAGTCAGGATCCAGAAATTGTCAACAAATACTAAGATGAGGGCATTCACTACGCAATACCAGTCTACAGGCAAAAAGGTTTGACCTAAAAGCAGTCTAATCTTCTTCCAAGAAAATTTCAGTGCCCAAGATGGAGTACAAGGATTTTGCAAGCTTTACTATGAAAATAAGGTCTTGGGGTAAAATGTGTATTTACCCTTCTTTTTATCAATTTCTTAACCAGGTAAGCCTACTAAGCACAGCTCTCTTTCCACGGGTGACCCCGGACCAGTGTCTGGTCAACTGACTTGCTCAGTGTTGCAAAGTTTGCAAGACAAGCAGGGAAATGAAAACCAGAGTCGGCGTAAAGCCTGTTGGTAGTTAAATTTATCTTCTGAACTCTTGACCCTTCTGAATGCACAATAAGGAGGAGTAATCACAAGCTAATTAATATAGAAAAGAAAGCTAATTAGCAAGGGGGGGGGGGGGCACAAGGCTACAACATTCCCTGCACAGAAATTCTGTACACCTCTCAGAGGCATCATAATGTCAGAAGACCATGCAGAAATCCCTGAAGTCATCAAAATAATGGAGTGCAGGGAAAAAGTGGGAGACAGAAAAGATGGACTAGTCTAAGAAGGAATTGTGTTTTTCTAACACAGGCTAAAACAGCTGATGCAACAGCAAAGAAGGCGGCATTAGATGCATTCTACCATCTTTTGGAAAACAATTCAGTAGATGGCACAAAGAAACTCATACCAGGTTGCAATGCAAAGACAGAAAGATAAAGACAGACACCTTTCATACAGGATGCTAATAACCTGCTCCCCAGTCCATCAAAGGTAGATGGAAGAGGTACTTCCAGCAGCTTCTGAATGAAGAAATCCCCACAAAAGCTGAACTGCCTCAGACACGGTCTATAATGAAAGAGGAGTATACTCTGGAAGATGTAAGAACAGCACTAAGGGAAATTAAGTCAGGAAAAAAAAAAGCAGGCTCAAAAGAGGTTATGGAAATTATCAAAATGATGGGAGAAATGAGGGTACTCATAGCAGTATGAAGAGAAAGACATATCCTAGAAGACTGGAGGATAAGCATACTAGTGCCAGTGTACAAGAACAAAGGAGGAATTCACAAATGTTGGCAGTACAGAGATATCAAACTCCTGTCACACTGCATGAAAGTTTTGGAGGGAGTTATTTATAAACAAATACATAAAGTAGAAAAAGGTATGACGGGAAACAAAGCAGATCAGCTTCAGATCAGGATGCAGCATAACTGACCCAATATCTGCAACATGACGGATAGTTGAGAAGAAGCTAGAGCTGAAGGAGGAGTACAACTAGACTTGGGGAAAGCATTTGACAATGACCCAAGAAAGCCGATTTGGGCAGTTGTGCGATGTTTCCAAGTCCTAGAAACACTGGTAGAATTAGTGCAGGCTATGTACAAGGACCTAGTGACAAGTATGGATAGTGCTTAGACTCATAGAGGTGCTCCCAGAGGGAGTAGGGTTCAGCTCTGAGCCAACTGCTGTTCATACTGGTGATGGACTACATTAGCAACCAGATCAGAGTGAAAAGATCAACCAGATCAGAGTGAAAAGATCAACAAAGTTGCTGTAAGCAGATGATGTGGTATTACAAACAGACTCTGAGCAAGAACTTCAGCAAAGGAAAGGTGGAACGGAATGCAAAACTGAAGGCACATGGAATGAAACTAAGTACAAATAAGATGGTTGTAATGGCAGCAAACTGGGGAAATGAGAAGCAGCTAAGAACTGAAACAGACAGAAGAGAAATAGTGGAACAAGTTAACTTTTAGTACCTGGGATGAGTTGTAGAGAAGGAAAGTCTGAATGAGGAGGCCAAAGATAGAATCAGAGAGGCTGCAGCCAACTTGCACAGAGTATCAGTGGTAGTGTATGAGAGAAGAATGGCAAAGAAACTGAAAAGTAAGATGTAGAAAATGGTGGTGTAACCAGTATATTGTATGATACAGACAAGAAGAAGGCAAGAGGAAACAAGGGTATCTGTCAAAGAGATGGATGGAGTGTGTGAAAGAAGACCTGCCTCAGTCAGGCATGACTGTCGAAGAAGGCAGGTGTGTGGCAGAGATTAGACAGAGATGGCGATAGTTACAACATCCCAACCCTATGCAGAAAAATGGGAAACAGGAGCTGATGCTGCTGCTGCTGATGACGTCAGAAGACAAAGGAAGTTCAGTATATGTAGTCAATAGTCAAAGAATGTAAAAGTGAAACTGTGGGAATATTTAGTGGCATTCTCTTGTTCTGGTTCAATAGAAAGTATCCTGCATAGCCAGAGAACAAATTCAGCAACTATGGACAGCAAGGATATTAGTAACTGTGTGACAGGAACTAAAAGCTCCTGTAAATAATGAACTGGATTATGCTGCTGCTGTCTAGGAAAAATCATGTAACCAAATATTTTAGGGCATCTACAAAGAAATGAAAAGGAAATTCCCTGACCTTGTGTTATATCAAGACAGACTGAATGACCTTAACTTTGGATACATCTGTAATCAATACCTCTACCTGAGCTATAATTTAGGAAGTGGGGGAAGAGTCGTGGGCAGAAGTACTTTTCTAAGCTCTATGGAGTGTCTGGTCTCTGTCAGATCCAACACCTACCTGTCTACAGTGATTCTATGCCGGGACACACTATACAGTAAGAATTGGATTCCATATCCTTCTTTCTGAAGGATGCAAAAAAAGTGTGGAACAGGAGTAAGGACTGTTTGAAACTTTGAGAAAATAGCTCAGGGCAGCTCACTGGACAGATAACCCTTATCATGAAAGGCAGAGGTGGAATGAAAAAATGACTTCCAATCCTCCCTAACTGTGATAATAGCTAGGCTTAAAGAAGCAGTTAACTGGTATCCTGGAATGTCTGCTGTACGCCAACACTGGGCAAATCACACAAAATATGTTCTTGGCTTCTCTTCTGTAGTATAGCAACCACATTCTGAGTGTATCGATGAAGTTGTGAGTTTGTGTGAATTCTGACTTTTACTTCCTCTGTGAAACTGGTTAATTTTACATATACTTCCTTAGGCATAGTCTTGCTGCAAGTGATCAACTAGATGCATCAGCCACATTAAAGTTCAAAAGGCATGGGATGCTGTCTTCCTGTCTAAAATTATTGTACATCAGGAAAGCATTATTTATTTTATTTATTTATTTATTTATTTATTCTTTGTTGACTGGGTCCCACTAGGCTAGTAGCCTCCTTTCAGGGGAGAACCGTGGTGGTATTTATACTACTAGTGAAATGTGGCCAGAGCATTGGGGAAACTTCCCCTACACTTTTTGATAGGTGCCACGGGATCTTTTAGATCTACCTGAGTTACCACTAACTCAGGTAGATGGGGTGTCAGTTTAAAGTCTCATCTGAAGGCCAGCACACTCAGGAGTGCAACACCCTCCTTATGCTGTACTGCAGTGTCAGCAATTCATTATCCAGACATGGGAATAGAACCCACAGTTGCCTGCACCAACAGTGTGTGTGCTACCCATTATGTCACTTGCTAGTCACATTAGACCCAAACTTGAGTACGGAACAACAATATGGAAAGCTTTAAGAAAATAAGCATTAGTAAATTGGAAAGACTACAGTGGAAATAGACTAAGGACATCCATGGATGTGAAAATTCAGGTTATTACAAAAGACTAAAATATCTGAATTTTTACAGCGTCTCAGACAGACATTTAAGAAGAGACCTTATTCAGGTACATAGGACATTCAGAGACTACTTCCTCTGGGAATTTTTGGAGTTATCAAAAAGTAGCAGAGAATCATCAGACAACCTGTGCAGAACGAAGATTATATAGAAATGAGAGGTGTACTAATTGGTTGCCAGACTGGAGCTGATGCATAGAATAAATTACCAACTACATTAAAGCAAGTACTAGTTTAGATTTTTTTAAGAACAGCCTGGGCACTTATTATGGGAATAACTGTTTTGGTATATTTGCAGGTTAGAAAGACATTATCACCCCGTGAAAGGAGGTGTCTACTGGCAATGCTCCTAAACACCGGGAAACCGTAAAATTTCAAGAGGGCACTTCTAGAGACACCATTGATGATTAATTTGGCTCATGCAGTGATGATCCATGAAGGAAAGGGTTACTACTGAAAAGGCAGTGCTTGCCCAAGTTTAGCCTGTAGGCCTTTGACATGAGACGATTGTAACAAAAGGGTTTTTGATAAGTAAAGCACATCTTTACATAGAAAGTAAATCTCAGTAGCTTTTTTAGGGGACTGGTGGAAAGGCCCCACAATGGTAAACAGCCAAGCAGACATCTTAATACAAACTCCAGCAGAGGAAGGCGAGAGAGTTGGGGTAAGAGAGACTAATTTCTGAACATACTTCACTGTGGGATTCTTTAGTGGTCCATATGCTGTAGTGTGCATTAGCTGGAAGAGTTCCTGAAAAGTCATTTAGGCGAGCACTGAGAAGACTGGGGAAACGTCTGTACAATCTGCTGAGTCAAGATCATAAAAACATGCTGTGCCCCATCTAGGCAAAAAAAGAAAATCTTGCTCAGTTGAGGGAGAGGAATAAAACCATCTCTATTTTCCTCCACTTAGACTAGGGTGTCCAGAACTTGTTCTTTCAAAGTCATCTAAATGCGGGATAGAAAGTACAGTTGTGTAAAATCTTAACATAACAGTAGATATCCTTCTCTTCACTGTTGCCGTATTCCTTACAATAGGGATCCCCTACCAAGGGTGGCCTGAAGTCTGGCCAGTATACCAAAGCCTTTAGGTTGCTAAGAGTACACTGTACATCACATGTACACTCCCCACGTACAATGTATGGCATAAAGGTGACATTCAGACATACTATCCTCAAACCCAAGATCCCCAGTTGGAAAGCCAGTCTAAGAATTAGAGACTACACCAGGCACATCCAGAAGGGAAAAGAACCAGGTGGAAGAGGGACTGAATACTGCAACACTGAAGCAAAGGACATCTACCATTATGGTAAGATTTTACACAACTGTACTGTCTCTCTCCATTTCACTGTTGCAGTACTCCTTACAATAGGGAGAGTGCAAAAACTCATGAAGAAGAGAGGTAGGAGGAAGGACCAGCAGAGCCCTCAAGAGACCCATGAAGGATGGGCCCTAACAAAACCAGCTCTAGCCCTGGGTATCACATCCAACTTACAGTGCTTGGTAGAAGTATGCACAGAAGTCCAGGTAGCTGCCTCAAGAATACAGTGAAGATCCGTCCCCTTGAAAAAAATGCACCGGAAGAAGCCACATCCTTAGCAGAATGAGACTTGCCTGAAGAAGGAAGACTCTTGCTATGAAAAGAACAACAAAAATAAATGGCTTTAGATATCAAAAAAATAAAAAAAAAACAGTTTTCCTGGAAACAGCCAATCCCAAAGATCTAGGATGAAAGGAAACAAAAAGCTGATCAGATTTGCAAAAAGCTTTGGTCTTATCAAAATAAAATCCGAGTTGTCTATGCACATTCAATATGTGCAGCACCTTCTCATTAGCAGACTTTGGAGAAAGGAAAAAGTGGACAAAGGAATAGATTGATTAATCGACAACTCATTCACCACGTTGGGCATAAAAGAAGGATTAGTACAAAGGGACACCCTGTCCTTATGGAAAACTAAAAAAGGGGGAACAGCCATAAGGGTTTGAAGCTCAGACACCCATCTGGCAACAGTAAGAGCCAACAAAAGAACAATCTTCCAAGAACAATGCAGTAAGGAAGATGAAGTCACACGCTTAAAAGGAGCCCGAGTCAATTTCTCCAAAACAAAATTAAGGTCCCAAGAAGAAGAAACATGCTTCCTGGGACGTTTACTATGAAGAATACCTTAAATTCTTAAATTGCTTAGCCTCAAATCTAGATGCTAAAGGGGGTTCTAGAGGCAAAAATAGCTGACAAGTGGACCATAATAGAAGAATACGCCAACCCAGCAATGAGCAATTCAGACAGATAAGACAGAACTATAGAAGCATCCATAGAAGGTGGATCCAGGTTATGAGAAAGACACCAAAAAGAAAATCTCTCCCATTTAAATAAGTAGGATTTCCTAGTAGTGGGGTTCCTGGCCTCCTACAGTACCCTAAGTACATCCTCAAAAAAAGGTGTCTATATGGAATGAAAATCCTATCATTCACAGAGTCAGTTAAAGAGTGGACAGGTGGGGATGGATGAGAGATTCCTTGTCGTCTGTGAGGAGGTCCACCCTTGTGATCATTCCCCTTGGCTAAATGCAGAAGAAGAGGGAACAGATTCTGTCCGGGCCAAAAGGGAGTCACCAGCAAGATTTTGGGAACATCCCGTTTTATCTTGGAACATGATTTTTGGAATGAGAGGAAGAGAAGGGAAGGCATAAAGAAACACCTCCTTCCAGGAAAAAGAGAGGGCGTCCACCTTCCAGACCAGAAAACATGGGACTAGCACAAAAAAAAGAGCAAGTTGTCCACTCATTGGATTCGGACATGGACCTACTCGAATAGTCTGCCACAACGTTCTGACCTAGTGTCACCTGAAACTGCAAAGCTAGCTCATACACTTGAAGTGCTAACTTGCACAGGAGATGAGATCTTGTCCCCACCTTGCTTGTTGACATACCACATAATTGTGCTATTGTCTGTCAGTACCTTGAGGGGCCCCAGAATGAAACGAGGATGAAATGCCTGAAGACTCAGCAGAAGAGCTCTCACCTCTTTGACACTGATGTGGTCTTTCCTTTGTTGAGGCAACCAGAGGCCCTGCACTTTTACAGAGTCGAAGGAAGCCCCCGCATCCCACGTCTGAAGCATCTGGGAATAGCTCCTGAGTGGGGACTGGAGGGTGGAAAAGAAGCCCTGGATTGAAGGACAACTGCCAAATCCATCACTGAATTTCCAGCCTGAGACATGGAGGAAGAGGAATTATGAAATCTAGAGAGTAAGAGTGCTGAACTAAACTAATTTTAGAAACCACTGAAGCTTTCCCATGTGGAGTTTGGCTAGAGGAATAGGAATGGTGGAGGTCATGAAACCCAGAGCTTTTAGAAACTCCCTGCCTGTAACTGAGGCCAGAGGAAGAACAGTTTGAAAGAATGCAATGAGAGTTAAGGCCTTGGGAGTTGGCAAGGATGCCATCACTGGAACAATCCGGATCCTGTATCTCAAAAATATATTATCCTGTGAAGAAGTCAGGAAAAGACTTTTGGAAATTTATAGTGAACCGCAGGCTTTGCATGAGGGAAATGGCAAAATTAAGATGTTGCAGTAGAATCTCTGGAGAGGATTCCTGAAAAAGTAGGTCGTCCACGTAGGCAAAGACCTGTAACCCCTTTAGCCCGCAAAAAGCATTCACAGGAGTAAGGCATTTGGTGAATACCCTTGGGGCAGTAGAGGCCAAAGGGCAAAGCAGAGATCTAAAAATGCTAGAAAGCAACAGAGAAATGTAAAAACATCCTGAAGAGGTTGAATAGGGATGTGAATATAAGCATCCTTGAGGTCCAGAGAAACTAGAAAAGTCTGAGGAAGGTTCATGGGAAAACAAACTTTGAAGGGACAAAGGTGTTTAAATGGGAGAGATCCAGAATGGGTCTCCAAGTGCCTTCTTTCCTGGGGACCAAGAATATTCTGGAATAAAATTCTTACCCCTCTGAGAAACTGGAACTTCCTGAATAGTTTCCTGAGTGAAGGGACCCTGAAGCATATCTGGAAAAAAGACTAATTGTTCTTTTTAATTTTTCCAAGTCTTTTGGGTTTTTAATGCCATGATGGGAATGGACCCCATTCCTAAGTCAAAGTACAATTAAGGTTCATGAAATTAGTATTGTTTCAATGTTTGATGTCAGCCAAAAGTGCGCTTCGAAGCGCCCGCAATGTGCTCAGCAATGACTCCTGCAATTCGTATGGAGTTGCATGGATTGGTAACATATCTAAATACGATTGTAGATTCTTTTTTTTTAAGACCTGTTGCTCCTACTACTATTGGAAATGTCTGGGTATCTTTCTTCCACATTGCTCTCATTTCTGCCTGCAGATCCTGATATTTTATGACTTTGTGTTTCACTGTACGCAAGACACTGTAGTCACTGGATGTGATGATTTCAAAGATCAGTGCTACTCGTCTTCTTTTCTTGAACCACTATATCTGTTTTTCTAGTATCTATCTTTTGAACTGTTGGTAATGGGTGGTTCCATGTGATATAAACCATCATTTTCTATGATGCTTTGTGGTTCGTGTTTCCAGTGTTTTTCAGCCACTTCAATACCATAATGTTTGCACAATCCCCAGTGCAACAATCTTGCTGCATTAGTATGCCTTTCAGTATACAGTCCTTCTGCCATCAGTACGTCGCAACCTGCAACAAGGTGTGCAACTGTTTCCAATTCAGTTTTACAAAACCTACATTTGCCTGTTTCTCCCACATGTTCATGGACTTTGTAAACCAATGTGTATGTAAGCCCACTGTCTTGGGCTGCCAATATTAACCTCTCATCTCTTGGTTTGAATTCGCCTCTCCTTAACCATTCCTGTGTTCGTTCCTGATCAACATGAGGTTCTTCCAGAAGTTTTCTATACTTGCAACTATATTTATGCTTTTCCACATTTCATGCCTTCTCATCTGGTCCTTCACCTTATATTCTTTTGTTTGTTTTTTTTTGGCACATTTAGTTGTTGCCTGATTTTAATCCACTTCTGGTTTGATTTTCATTCCTGCCTGATGCCAATATGCTTCTGCTAAATTAAGCAGAGAAGTCATCTTAAATTTATTCTCCTCATCACTACGTTTGGGTCTTGTGAGGTCAGCAGATATGTGTGGAGTCCAACGATTGCAGATCTATACATATAATCAGTTTCAAGGAGGCCCATCCCTCCTTCAGAGTGGGGAATATATAATCTTGGTATGCACTGATTTTTATAAATCATTTGGTGATAATGAAGCATCCTTCTTGTTTTCCTATCTACTCTATCCAACACATTTTGGGGCCAGTCAGTCACTCCAAAACTATAAGTTAGGACAGGAAGAGCAAATTGGTTTATAGGTTGAATTTTGTTCCTAGATGTCAGTGCTGTTTTCAGGATTATTTAAGTATTCTGAAATATTCCTAAGTTTTATTTGCATTTATTCATGTTTTATCGTTGATCTGTCTTGCTCAAGTTCTTATCCCAAACTGATGATTTCCTGGCTTTGCAGTTTTCCTGCTTTAAAGGTAGCTTTTGCACATTTATCACGACCAAATGACATTCCTATATCATCTGAAAAAGTTTTGACAACTTGCAGTTGTGCTTTCAGTTTCTCATCTAATGAGCTATACAGTTTTAAATCATCAACAAAAAGAGAAGATGAGAAGTCTTCACACACTGTTTTCTAGGAGCCAAATTATAGCCTTGGGCTAAGCTGTTAGGTAGACAGCTTAATGGGTTAATGGCAAGGCAAAAGAGCAGCGGTGACAAAGTGTCACCCTGGACTATCCCCCTTTGAATTTTTATCCCAGGGATAAGAATCTATCCTTTATCATGGCTTAATTGCGAAGTGGTCTGCCACTGTTTCATGGTCACTAATGTAGTCGATCAGTGTAGGGTGTTATCTTAAACATTTTTAAGAACTCTGTTATCCATGATTATGGGATACTACCAAATGCTTTTTTGTAGTCAGTCCATGCCATACTTAGATTTTCCTCTTTTTACAGTTCTCCACTATAACTTTAACAAATGATCCTTTGTTCCATATGACTCTTTTATTGCCCTTTTGTTCTACTGCCATAATTGAGTTTTCTTCTAAATTACTATAAACTCTGTCAGCATCAATTCCTATGTATAGTTTATACGTTTTCGGAAGGCAAGTTATTGGCCTATAATTTTTAGGGTAGCTTGCAGGTTCACTCACGTAGGCGCACTGTTTTTTCTGTTGTTAATCAGGCTGGTGTCTGTTTGGGGTGTGCATATAAACAGTACTTACTCATGGTTAAATCTTCGTGCAAAGATGTTAATACTTTCAGACAAAAATTAGGTACTGCATCTGGGCCTGGGGTTTTCCACTTAGAGGCTTTTCTTAACTTTGTTTCAATCTCTCTGGCTGTTACTTCATCCCATTTCATATCCTGTACCTTTGAAACTCATTCTTTCTTTAACCTCTTCTATCCATTTAGCATCTTTGTTATGTTCCACAGGATCTTCATAGATACTTCTCCAAATATGGTCTTTCAATTCCTTTTACCTTATTTCCCAATTCACTCAAACTTTTTTGGATCAATACATTGCTTATTTTGTACTTCTCTTTTATATTTATTTTTGCATCTTCTAAGTTTTTCTACCTGTGCTGAAATTTTTAGTTTATTTGCAATAGTGCATGATAGATCCTGGTCTGTTCTAATACTGCACATTCATTTTATCACATCTATTTTTCTTAGTATTTTTGCTGATCTATTCCCTCTTGTATAATCTTCTAACAGTGACACTTCTTGTCTTACCTGCTTTATAGTTTTCTCTATTTAATATTTCCATGATGATATGCAATTTCTCCCCTTCCTTTCCCTTACTAACCAGTGTTCTTGTGGTAGAACTTTTATCAGTTATTAATTTAGCTGCACAGTAATATATCTTGCTTACTTCTGCTATATCACAGGGATCTCTATGAACAGTCCTAATTACTCTGTTCATTTATCAAACTTCTGACTTTTTGGGTTTTAACAACCTTCTGAATTGCGGTGGTGGTGCTGCGGTACCGTTGTCGCCTCACAGTAAGACGTTATCCTGTGCGATTCTCAGCTAGAGCGTCTTCTGTGTGGAGACATGTGTGAATGGGCGTACGTTTGTTGAAGGTTGTGCGTCAGGGCCGGCAACTCGGCACGTAAAAATCTACTGCCAATCATTAGCGGACCAGAGTTCCGCTGTGGCTACCCCTAACCGGGAAAAGCCGAAAGACACAACAACAACATTAACCTTCTGCAGTCTATTTCTTTCATTGATCTTGATACATCTGTCTATATATATAAAATCAAGCAACTCTTCTCTTAGCTCATATTCCTCCAAACTAAGGGCACATCCCTTGTTCCCTAATTCCTGTGGACATTCTATAGAAGATTCTATAGCATCTTCCTGTGGCACAGTCTCTTCAACTTCATCCCATGCCATCCATTGCTGTATCACATGGGAACTCACTGGCCTATTACTCCTCAACATTGACTGCAACAGAGTTTCCACAGTTTCTTGTTCCTTCCCTTGCTGTCTAGCTTCAACTGAATGTTTAAACTGGTTTCCTGTGGAAGACTCCAAATTATCTTCATATGGCTCCTAACCAATTGCTTTCTATTCAACTGATTTCCCCTCAACTTGGATATCCATTACTCTATCCTGTTGTGGTGCTTTCTGAATTAGATTTTCTACACGGAATCCTTCACTTTGCAGGTACTCCATGACCTCAGTTTCTATTTCTTTAACTTCTCCATTGCTAATATCCTTTTCTACATTTCCTGTTTTTTTACTTTTCCTTTGTCTTCTTATTTTTATGTTGTAAAGATGTCCATGTCTGGATTCCTTTGCCTGAATTTCTCTTCAGATATCTTTGGTGTTGCTCTTTTTGTATTGGTTGCTTTTGCTTTCTCCTTTGCATAAATATTACACCATATTAAATCTTTCTTTCTCATGTCCAAATGTCTTCTTCAGATGTTTCCTTATCTTCCTGCTTCTCCCTACCGTGGGGACTCGCTCCATCCTGCTGTGATGTAACCTGTGCTAGGCCTTCTACACCAAATCCTTAACTTTGCAGGCACTCCATAACTTCAACTTCAATTTTTTTTTCCTAAGGGGCTTGAGGAATACCCATGAACAGGATGAAAGACTTCCAGACCATGCAATACCCATGGCGAATGATGGAAAAAACCTAGGACTCCATCTCTACCTAAACAGAAAGAGACAGGGAAGGACAAACAGAAAGAGGAATGTGGCTGAGAAGTACAGGTAGTCAGACGGCACCTGGTTTATCAGGAAAAGGAGATTTCTGCAGATAAGTAATCTGGGTAGCTTTAGCAGGAGGAGCCTGTTTTCCACCCTTTTTACCCCGGGGGGGGGGGGCAAGACTGCCTACGAACAAAAGCTGGCTTACTAGGGTAATGCCTTTGGAATGCAGGCACAGAAGAAACAAAAATATGTTCCAGCTCTTGTAAGCCCTTACTCTTTTCCTGTAGGGACTTAATTAACAGCACTACCGAAGACTTGCTGCCTTGAGGAGTGTTCATCAACTTTGCCTTAATATCATCAAGCAGAGATTGGAGCCTAAGCGAGGAATATCTCCTCATCACAGAACCAAAAGCAGCAGCCCTAGAAGCATCTACTGCATCACAGCAGCATTTAACAGAATGGCGAGCCACCTGAGAAGAAGCCCCCAACACGGAGAGGGCAAGAAGTCTTCCCCTCAAAATCAGGAAGGTCAGAAATAACCTGACAGGCCTAAGAAAGAAGAACCAGAATATACCTAGTCATATGGGTCTAATAATTAACAGCATGAAAGAAAGGGTAGCTGAGGTACATGCCTTCTTACCCAGTGTCTCTGTAGCACTGCTGTCCTTATCAGAAAGGAGCAACTTTGAAAAGAATTTACTTTTAAGAAAGGAACTAATTTTTATTTTAAAATATCAGACACTTACACCAAAGGGACTAAATGTTGACTGTTGCTGGAAGAGTGTAATATGAACTTGTCTTTTTAAAAGGTAATGGATTTTTAATTGTTTAATGATTATTTAATTATGTAATTAGTTAATGGGTGTGTGTATAAATAGGGAATAGTGATGTATGGTAATTTACTCCTTGAAGGCTTTGTTGAGCCGAGGCGCTAGAGACTGTACAGCAAATAAAACGTTTTTGGTCAACTGGCTGTTGTCGTATTCTACATTTGGGTTCTTATCTTGTTCGAGCTGAGGAGCTAGTGTTGTGAATATTTGTACTTCGTTACCTGTTTTTCCATGGCCAGTGATCCAGGGGTGAATATACCTAGAATATTTAGGGAGGAAAATGTGCCTACCTCCCAGCGGTCCATAGAAGGTTTTCTTAATCGGAACATGGATTCTAGTATGAATAGAACGGAAGGAAATACAGATGTCAACTCAGGTATCCCGGTCTGGGAGCGTTTTCTTGCTGAAACCAGAAGCAAGAGAGATACCAACCCTTTTGCTCATGTTGGTAAAAGAGCCACAGAATATTCAGGTGAAATTAAAGTATTGTTATCCAAGCTTAAAAATTTAATGGACAAAGAAATGCTTACATATTATAACTATACCAGTTTACAAAGGTATATTGATTTGAACATTGTGCCTAGAGGCTTACGAGCCATAAAATTTCCATCAGAACCTTTTGTTCCTTCATGCACAACGGATAAAGTATTTATGAACAGATGGGAAAAAGCAGCGCACCAATGTTCCATAGAATGGTTAAAAATTTTAATAGAGCGGGACATTGTGAAATTAGCTAATATTAAAAAAGACATCAATTTGTTATGTATGAATTTATCGGCTACACTGGACAGAACTAAATTTGAATCTTGCTTAATAGACATTCAAGAAAAGGTCCACATTCTTGAAAACAAATGTATAGAACAGAAAATCCATAAAATCTCAAGGGATCTGAGAGACTTTGAAAATGGTACTGCCTTTTTCGGCGGAGCCAATCAGAGACCACGTTACAACCGTAATTTTTCGAATGTGAAGGACAATCAACAAGCAAGAACTGAAAGTTTTACCAGGAACACTGATAAACAATTAAATAGAGCACCGAGCTACAGTGAGAAAGAACATGATTTTCCCCCTTTATCGCCGCCGGCTGATGACTGCTTCCTACCTGAACATTTCGGCGGTTATAGACCAGCAGGGAGGCAACAACAATATAAAAGAACGTATGCAGAACAAGAGAATTACAGGGGAGGGCCATTTCGCCCTTGGCGTGATAACAAAAGGACAAAATGGTATTAATTTTAATGTTCATAACAAAGTAGTGAATTTATCAGGCTGCTTTATTAATGAAAATGTGTATACAGTGCTAAATCATGGTTTAAAATTTGTTCCGACAGTTTTTCCGAAAATATATCAGTGTAAAATTGATGCCTTTAAGTTTATACGGAAATTACATTTATGGTACTATTTTAATTGTATTGTAAATGAGAATGTGGAACAGAAAGAGTTTGAAACAAGTAGTTTAGATAGTGGTGGATTTGGTGATGAACAGGAATCTACAAATGAATCATTTGTTTCATGTTTTAGTGAATTAAATGCTTATTGCACAATAGATACCTCTAAAATAAGAGGGGATAAGAAGTTTGTACCACCTTTTATACATGAAGGTATTAAGAACTTCTCCACTATGATAAATTTTGAGATTGATGAAATTATAAATAATGTAAATACTTCTATGGTGAATTTTAATTTAACTAAAAATGAATGGTCTGAGTTAATTAAATTTTCAAAACAAAAAGAGCTGATAGTAAAGCCTTCAGATAAAGGCAATAAAATAGTTATTATGCATCACAAGCAATATTTTAGAATGTGCATGAATTTGTTAACTGATACAGCAGTGTATAGGGAGAGTTCATTAGCGGACTTGACAATGGCTAAAGAAAAGTATATGGAACTAATTTATAAAGGTCTCAGATTAGGTTATTGGAATGAAAATGATGTAGAATGTAAGCTAAACATAAGTGATTGTAGTTTTGCACAGTTTTACTGTTTACCGAAGCTGCATAAAAACATTCACAACCCTCCGGGTAGACCGATAGTTTCGGCAAGAAATTATTTTTTACGTAATCTAGGACTTATTTTACATGAAGTGCTGCTAAAAGAAGCTATCAAATTGCCATCATATATTAAAGATTCATTTGATTTTTTAAATAAAATAAAGAATGTTGTGTGGTGTGAGGATATGTATTGGTTAACATTAGATGATAGTAGTTTATATACTAATATTAAAAACATACATGGTTTAGAGGCACTATTTAAATCAATGGGAGATTATCCATTAACTTATTATGTAATGGATTTGGTTAAATTTTGTTTGGAGAATAATTATTTTAGTTTCCACAATACAATTTATCATCAAATACAGGGCACAGCCATGGGTGCAGCCTTTGCACCCATGTATGCCAATATTTTTATGGGTCTGATGGAACTTGAATATATCTATACACACTATTTTGTAAATACATATGTTATGCATTATTTTAGGTTCATAGATGATTTGGTTTTTTTGTGTAAAGGAGGCAAATCTGAAATTGATAATTTTATAAAAGACATACAAAATAATAGATTTGATATCCATTTTGATGGAATACAATGTGGAGAGAATGTCTCTTTTTTAGATATCAACTTAAAGGGAATTGTAGGAAAACATATATCTACTAGCATACACAGAAAATTTGATTCAATTAATCAATTCT
Source organism: Protopterus annectens (assembly GCF_019279795.1). Taxonomy (NCBI): domain Eukaryota; kingdom Metazoa; phylum Chordata; order Ceratodontiformes; family Protopteridae; genus Protopterus; species Protopterus annectens. The sequence goes on along the minus strand of NC_056748.1, from coordinate 621,766,438 downwards.
TGATGGGCACTAGTTGCCATCCTACTCACACTATAGAAGCGATACCATATGGTGAATTCTTAAGAATTTCCAGAATATGCAACAGTGAAGAAGAATTTTTATATGAAGTTAATATTACGATGGAAATGTTTAAGAATAGGAAATATGATATGCAAGTATTAAAAAGAAGTAGAGATGAAATATTTAATAAGAGATATAATAGTAAGTTTCAAGATAAAAAGTATAAGGAAAAAAAAACTCAATGAACAAGGTGGAGATATGGACAGCATCTTCATGGTATCTGCATATAATATTTGCAGTAATGATATTAAGAACTGTATATCATATTTTTGGCGATTTTTACAGAATTATGAAGAACTAAGTGGAATGACTAAGAAAAAATTAATATTTAGTTACCGTAGAGGGAGAAATATTAAAGATATGATAGTACACACTAAATTTGAACCACCTATTCCTCATATAGGTAGAATAATAGCTAATTTAGGTACAACACGTGGAAAGTGTAAAATCTGCTCTCAAGTGGAAAATATTTTTTATTATATTAATGGAAAAAGTTATAAATCTACGGGTTCTTTTAGTTGTCTCACTAAACAAGTTATCTATACAATTAAATGTGGTTGTAAAAAATTCTATATAGGACAAACTAAAAGAATGTTTAAAGTAAGAATAATGGAACATCTGAGGGACATTAAGAATAATAAATTAGAGAGCCCTTTGGCTCAACATTTTGTAAAATTCCACAACTCGGATGTAACTAATTTTAGGGCATCTATACTAGAAGAGATTGATAGTAAGGGAGCTAGTGAAGAAAAAATAAAGAATTTACTTTTAAGAAAGGAACTAATTTTTATTTTAAAATATCAGACACTTACACCAAAGGGACTAAATGTTGACTGTTGCTGGAAGAGTGTAATATGAACTTGTCTTTTTAAAAGGTAATGGATTTTTAATTGTTTAATGATTATTTAATTATGTGATTAGTTAATGGTGTGTGTATAAATAGGGAATAGTAATGTATGGTAATTTACTCCTTGAAGGCTTTGTTGAGCCGAGGCGCTAGAGACTGTACAGCAAATAAAACGTTTTTGGTCAACTGGCTGTTGTCGTATTCTAGCTGAGGTACATGCCTTCTTACCCAGTGTCTCTGTAGCACTGCTGTCCTTATCAGAAAGGAGCAACTTTGTCAAAGGCAGTAACTTAGATGGCTTGTCAGATGCCACAGAAAGGGTCAACAGATGGGCATCTATAGTGAAATTTGCAATCATCAATTACTTTATAAAACGTATCAGGGTTCTTGGGGCAGGGGGCTGGGAATCAGGAGTTTAAGATATAGTAGAGAAGGGATCCAACAAGGCAGCCAAGACAGATGGAAAGGCAAAAGGTCTAGGAGAATCCATTTGCAGAGCACTATAATACCTTTTCTGAACCTCAGAAACCTGGGCACAATCCCAATTAAAAAAATCCATCATTCTGAAAATTGTGTCCCCACAGGAAATCTCCTCAAAAGTAGTATCAGGACTAGTGAACATCTCCTCCACCTCAGAAACTCAGTCTAATGCAGAAGGAATCTGGGAAGAGCATGCAAGGTATTCCTCATTTGATTCCCCCTTCTCCTCAGAGTAATCCTGTTCCATGGGTCTCTTAAGAGGAGTAGAAGACCAAGGGGGACCGGAGAAACTCCTTGAATGGTACTTCAAGGCCATAAGTGCACTGAACAAACCCTGAGTAAAAGTCTACCAATCACTCTGGGGGGTTCTTAGCAGCAGGAAAAACATGCTTTGGCTTTTGTTTCTTCTCATTACAGCTAAGTGCGCCTCCAGGAGCTTCTGCAGTTAACTCCTACTGCTCCTCTTAGGCGTCAGATATTGCTTGTTTATATTTCCATTAATAATTCCAAAACCATGCTACATACAAAAGTATTAAAATATTTTATCTTGAAGCATACATGATGGCAAGTACAACTGTATTGATTCCTGACCTCTGTCAATGACTCTGTTAGAAATGTAAGGTGATCACTTCATTTTTTTAAAGGCTCAAGCCACACCCACTGGGTGTTAAAGGTACACACTCAAAAGAGCTGTACTGCAGGGAATGAGTTAAAGGGACATCTGCCTTATGAAACGCAGAAGGTTCAGAGCCAGTACGGCACTCTACAATAGTAGTCGGGAATCTCCTCCCTAACCAAAATCTGAACACCCTAGGTTCTTTAGTAATAATCAGCCACGATTCCCGCTGAACATCCAAAACGGATGTCTGCAAAGCCTCCAGGGACATGCGTGATACCGGTTCAATGCTGGCCCCAAAGATGTCGTGGCAGAAGAATCCAATGAAAGGGCTGGGCGATCTTCTGGGCTTTCATTAGCCTCCAGAGAGAGAGATCCGGTGGAGGCAGCACAGCCGTAAGAATCAGACCTAGCTTTTTCAGTCTTTCTTTCACAGATGGCTGACCCTCAAAGCGGGAAGTTCCTTCCATAAAGTCTTTCACTAAAAGTTTAAGACACTGGTCCTCTAAATATATTGCCAAAGAGGAAAGTCGACTATGGAAAGTCTTTGGGATGAAAGCCTGACAAACAGAACAAGATGTATGGTTGTGGGAAGCACAGAGACAAAATAAACACAGCTCGTGATGATCTTTATGGGGAATCTGTTTCCCACACTGAAATTTACCCTTTCTGGATGACATGAACCCCACATGCAATAAAAGGAAAAAGACAAGAGCAAAATCCCCAACAGGGCACTTATCTGAAAAATGGCTTGGTGAACCAGTAAATAAAGCAAGCGTTCAGACCGACAATAAAAGATGGCATTCAGACTGACGGCAAAGTTGTTCTGAGGATGGTACGTCTAGATGTTACTTTTTTGCCCTATGCTGCATGTGGGGAGCATACGTGTAATGTACAGAGTACCCCTAGCAAGCCAAAGGCTTTACTATACTGACCAGATGTTGGGCTGCCCTTGGCAGGGAATCCCTACTGCAAGAAATATTGTAACAGTGAAAGGGAAGGAAGTCTGTGGAATGTGTATCACTTTCTCTACCTAACGTCTTAATGCAGTGTGGTCAGCTGTTACTACAATGAGGCTAGATCTGATGGCAGTGGACACTGGTCCACTGCTGATCCTGATCCCCTTATTACTGCCAATAAAAAATGTACAGATGAAGAGTAGGATGAAAGGAAATAAAGCCGATATTGTTGAAGCTGTTTTCTTACATACACACACACACACACACACACACACACACACACACACACACACACACACACGTGTATATATGTGTATATATATTCTTAAATACACACACATGTATATAACTGCATCAAAAATACTGAATGCTCAAATCAGTGATCATTTTAGAGCGAATTTAAAATGATAAACAGGACAAGCGTTTTATTTTTGCATGGGGACAAGCCTCTCTGCACTCCCCCACACCATCTGCTAATTATATATACCAACTCGGAGATCACACAAAAGCGGGGTAAGGACAAATTCTCTTTACCTGCTGCAATGCTATTAAATACAAAAATCTACCAGCAAAACCACCAGTAAAAAAAATGCTTGCTCATGTGAGCATTTGCTTCTTTTTAAAATCAGTAAAAAGCATTCACTCATATCAGTGTTCACTCTTGTAAACTTTAGCCATATATATATATATATATATATATATATATATATATATATATATATATATATATATATAGGTTTACTATTAAAAAGTCGGCACAGCATTGCACACCTATGAACTATTCGAACTACAGATGTTCGAATAGTTCATGTGTGTGCCAGCCACGTAATCGAACAGAATATTTGCGAATGGTCTGTGCATTCGCAAATATAATGTTTGATTATGTAAAGGGATTACGGTACAGTGTGGTAAGGGAAATACATCCCTTTCCTCACTGCAGTGCGATCTCGGAGTTGGAATATATAGTTGGGGGGGGTGTGGGGGCACAGCCCCCCCACAGGGGTTGCAGGGGGGCAAAAAACGGGATGTTAAGTTTCCTAGTTAGGGAGTTACGGGAAGGGTGGCATTGCTGTTAAGTGCCGAAAATCTCGTTTTTGACATTTTCCGGCATTAACAGCTGTTTTTCGACATTAGGGCCGTTAGGTGATGTGTACTTTCGGTAAAACACTTCGCTCATAAGTACCATTTTTTTTCACTTTCGAGATTTTAATAGTAAACTATATATATATATATATATATATATATATATATATATATATATATATATATATACATATCTTGGGTCTACTGCTTTTGGTCGAATTACATTTGGTTGAAAATGATTTCAGGCAGCCCACTTCACTGAAAGCTCATTTGATTGAAAGCTCATTTGGTCGAAAATGGAATACAGCCCCTGCCCCACTGCAGTACGGCCCTGGAGTGAGAATATAAAGTAAGGGGGGGGGTGTGGGGGCGAAGCCCCCCACATGTCGCAACTTTTAGTTATGTACTTACCATAACGATAGATGTATGTGATCCATCTCGCCTACATTCATAACTGATGGGCTCAGAGCAGAGAATCGGCTCCGACTTGGCCGATACACTAGCACGAAGTCTCTCATTGGCTGGGCCAACCCCCTTATCCGAGGATGCACCACGCCCAAACCCCCAGATCTTGTCTGCCCCACAACAACTCACTCACATGAGCCACTCCAACTGTACAACAGTGTTTCCTTCAGATCCAACAGGTAGGGGGAAGGAGGGCGGATACGTACGAATGTAGGCGAGATGGATCACATACATTTATCGTTATGGTAAGTACATAACTAAAAGATGTAATGCGATCCTATATCGCCTACATTCATAACTGATGGGACAGCGTCCCTAGCACCTAGATCCTGGAAGGCTCACTGGAAAACACTCCTGAGCACTGTGGAACCAAAGGACGCCCAACCTCTAGAGGCCACGTCCAGTTTGTAATGAGAAATAAAAGTATGTGGAGAAGCCCAAGTGGCCGCTGCACATATCTCATCCACCAACAGTCTGGCATGGAAGGCCACTGAAGTAGCCATAGCCCTAGTAGAATGCGCTCTAACTGGAAATGGAAGGTCCCTTCCTGTTGATGCATAAATAAATGAAACACAATCCCTAATCCACCTAGCAATAGTGGTCTTAGTTACTGCTTTGCCAATCCTGTTATCTGCAAAGGCCACAAACAACTGGTCTGATTTCCTCTGCTGCTGTGTCCTATCCAAGTAAAACCTCAGTTGTCTATGCACATCCAACTGATGAAGTCTGTATTCTGCCTTGTTGGAAAATTTTGGAAAGAAAACTGGTAGCTCTATAGATTGCTGCAGACAAAGAGCAGAAGAAACTTTCGGAAGAAATGACGGGTTTAGTCTTAGAGATACTCTATCTTTGTGAAAGATTAGATAAGGGGGCTTAACAGAGAGGGCTTGAAGCTCCGAAACTCTTCTGGCTGAAGTAATAGCTACCAAGAAGGCAGTCTTCCAAGATAAGAACTTTTGCTCACAAGTGGCCGCCGGCTCGAAGGGATGAGACGTCAAGGCTCCTAAAACTACATTCAAATCCCATGGCAAAACAGGTTGCGACACCCGGGGGGCGAAGCAACCAAGCTCCCTTAAGAAAGGCCTTACACAACTTATGACTCATGAGTGAAGGCTCAAAGGCAACATGATAATTAGAAATCGCTGCCAATTGGACTTGAAGCGTGGAGACAGCGGAACCCTGTCTAAAAAGAGTTGCCAAAAAATCTAATACTGTGGACACCGAGGCTGTCAGAGAGTCAAGATTGTGCTGCTGGGCCCAAATGGCAAACCTTTTCCATTTATTAGAATATATCTCCTTAGTGGAAGCTCTGTGAGAGGAAGACAGAATCCGGACCACCTCAGGCGAAAGGATATGCTGTCTGACTAAGGTCGGAAGTGGAGCAGCCAAGCCGTTAGCTTGAGAGTTTGCAGTGATGGATGGGCCTGACCTGACTGAAGAGTCAGGAGGTCTGGAACTGGGTCCAGAATCCAAGGATCCTTCACTGCATACTTCCGAAGTAAAGGAAACCAAACTTGGCGGGGCCAGTGTGGTGCGATCAAAATCATGTTGCTTTCCAAGCAGATCGCCTTCTGAATCACCTTTGACAGTAGTGGGACCGGAGGGAAGGTGTAGAGCAGACCGGAGGGACAATTGTGGACTACAGTGTCCCTGGGGGGGGAAATCAGGGAGAAGAAATTGCTGCACTTCGCGTTCCAGGGGCTGGCGAAAAGGTCGCAACAGGGAAACCCCCACTTGGAGAAGATCAGAGCCGCTACTCGGTCGTTCAGGGACCACTCGTGAGGCATCAGAATAACTCTGCTCAGCCTGTCTGCTATCACATTGGACTTCCCCGGAACGTGCGTTGCCACTAGAAATCTCTGGGAAGCGATCGCCCAGTTCCAAACTCTCATGGCTTCTCTGCAAAGAGGATAAGACCTGGTTCCTCTCTGCTTGTTCAGGTACCATACTACCGCCATATTGTCTGCGAAGATTGCGATGGTACCCTTGGGAAGAGAGCTGTGAAGTGCCTGCAACGCTAGAAGCACTGCCCTCATCTCCAGGACATTGATGTGTAAGTGGGTTTCGTGATCCTGCCACATGCCTTGAACCGTCCTGTCCAGATAATGCCCCCCCCACCCTATCTGAGAGGTGTTCGTGGTCATTGTGGCAATGGGGGAGGGGGGCAGAAGAGTCGCCCCTGGTTCAAGTTGGAGGAGAGGAGCCACCAACGAAGTTCTCGCCGGCAGGTATCCGTAATGAGAATCGGGTAGGACAAGGGCAGATCTTGGTACGACCACTGGGTTGACAGGAGCCATTGGAGAATTCGCATGTGCAATCTTGCCAGAGGGACCAGAAGAATGGCGGCCGCCATCGACCCCAAAAGCTGAAGGACCATCCTGGCTGGGGCTTTGCTTCGGGGTAGTAAGGCTAGGACTTGGTTCTGTAGTATCTTTATCCTCTCTGTTGGAAGGAATGCCTGCATCTCGACAGAGTCTAGCTCTGTGCCTATAAAGGCAACACACTGTGATGGCAGCAATACAGACTTTTCCCAGTTGAATGTAATTCCTAACAGATGTCCCAATTCGATAGTAGCACTCATGGCTTGAGTAAGAAGATGCCTGGTGGGGGCGGTGAGGAGCCAGTCGTCTAGATACGGAAACACCTGGAATCCCAGATGTCTCAGGTGAGCCGTCACCACTGCCAGACATTTGGTAAACACCCTGGGGGCTGTGGTGCGACCAAAGGGCAGGGCTCAGAACTGGAAGTGACTGGCTCCTAGGCAGAAGCGTAATTGTATCCTGGACGCCCTGTTTATCTTGATGTGATAATAGGTGTCCTTGAGATCAATGGAGCACATCCATACTCCTTTTTTCAGCAATGGGAAAATGGATTGCAACGTGACCATCCGGAACTTGGACTTCTTTACGAAGCGGTTTAGGTGGCTGAGGTCCAGAATGGGTCTCAAGTCCCCTGTTCTTTTCGGCACCAAAAATAACTGAGTAAGTTCCTAATCCGTTCTGGTCTGCGGGGACTGGCTGGATGACTCCCTTTCCGAGCAGCATTGCGACCTCTATGGCTGCTTGATCCCGTTGACTGGGTGGCACGTCCGGGATTTTCCTTGACGGTGGATGGAAAGGTGTAACCTCCGGCGATGATATGAAGCACCTCACTAATCCTGAGTGATGGAACCCCAGGCCCTTGGTTGCTCTGAAAATCGACCCCCAACTGGCTCCGGAGACGCACAGTCAGGCAGTCCCTCAGGGACAGTGGAAGGAGGAACTACGAAAGGATTTGCGGTCTCCTGTGTTGTGGGGGCCTCCGCTGCCTCTAGGGCGACGTCTTCCAGAATAATTCCCCCCTCCTCTGCCTCTGGAAGGGGGGGGGTCACTCTGATGGGCAGGGAAAGACTTTTGGGACTTTCTGAACCACATCTTTCCTCCCCTCTGCGCATTGGGATAAGGTCTCGAAGGGAGCGAAAAACGGGCCCCAACGGCAGACAAAGTCTTACCCTCCTGCTCACATCTAGTGAGTGTGTCTTTCACCTTGGGTCCAAAGAGAGAGGACCCGTCGAATGGAGCGTCTGTGAAAAAAGACTTGAAAGCCTCCGCAAAGTGACACAAACACATCCAGGCTTGCCTCCTAAGGGCTACGCCCGAACTCGCTGCCCTACTCACCCCTTCGGCTGCATATGATATGAGCCTCATGGACGAGTTAACAATCGACGAAAGGGTAGACAGTTGGGCATTGACAGACTGCGTCAACGCCTCAGGCACGTTACCCGACAGGGCATCTCCCAACTCCTTTAGGAGATCCCTTTGGAGTCTCGTAAAATGACACAAATAATTCAGCGACCGCAGGGTAAAGGTCGATGAAGTCAGGGTATGCTTCCTGTACCTATCCATGCTCCTGGACTCCTTGTTAGGAGGATGGATAGACGTAGATGCCTCTGCCACATGCTGCTGGGTGGCAGACGCCACCACCATAGCATCCACTTGGACTCCCTTGGTTAGAAACTCCTTGCCAGGGGGTGCGGATAAAAATTTGTTGGGGCGAGAAGGAAATGGCTCCAAAGAGTTAGGGTGCTCTCACACCCTTCGACAAATAAGGTCCAGTAATTCATCGAAGGGTGGAGACACCCAGGAGGTGGAGGGTTGGGCTCCTAAGGCCTTGAGGAAGACCAACTCCTCCGCGGAAGGGGTTTTGGACGGCCAGTCGCCCCTCTGTCTCAAGATCTCAAGGACATCGGAGATTGAGACATCATCAGAGGACGACTTTGGGGACCCTTCCGCATCATCAAGGTCGGTGACGAGGTGACAGAT